>NW_022989927.1:93095-185595 GCF_902827175.1 Gymnodraco acuticeps
CAAAGATGTTGCAACTTGTCTCAATTTGGTAAAGAAGAAAAGTGCTTTGGAATAAATTCGACATATTTTTTAACCCCAGTTTCATCTACAGCACATATACCCTTGAAGGCACCAATGTTTTTACCTGTGAACTAATGCAAAAATAAGGTTTTATTTATATAACCCAACACCACAAAGTTGCTTCAATGGGCCTCAAGGAAATGATAGTTCTCAAAAGTAAAATTGTAAAAACAAAACACTTAGGGCCTTCGACCCTCTGGATGCAAGTTCTTATACAAAGTACTCAAGGACATGCATGGTAGCACTCACATGCCAAATGGTGGCATTCCTGTGAAGCCTAACGTGCCTCATTATAACCACATATGACTCGGCTTGCTGCGACATATATTAAGCCTATAAATAAAGACGGCCTTGGGTTCAATAGGTTTAAAGTAATCCAATGGAGGGTCCTTACAAGTGTAGCAAACTCTAATGAAAGTGCGAGTGTGTGAGGACGAGAGGATGAAGTGGACAGGGGAGGGTCAGGGCAGGGGGGGGGAGGCAGGCCTCACTGCGCAGTGACAGAGATGCTTAGTGCCGCCTGGCTTCCTCCTAAAGACTCGGCCTCCTTTCCCCCCCGCGCATCTCACTCCCGTGTCCCCACTCTCTCCTCCGCCACCACTCTCTCCTTCACTTTCCTCTCTCCTCCTTTTGTCCCGTCCCTCCTTCACCCTCCAGTTCCTCCACTTTTTTTTTTCTCACTTCCTCAGGTTTTCTTCCCCCCCCCATTTCCTCGTCTGGGCCATTACAGACACTCAGCAGCGGGCCGAGGGGCGGGGGTGGGTGGATGCGGCATTGGGATGGGGAGATTGAGGGGGGGGGGGACAAAAGCCCTGAGATGCAGCGGTCCGCAGAGAGTGGCTGGATTTGAAAAGAAGCCGGACGGTTTCTTAATGCAGCGGCTGGACGGACAGACTCAGCCCTTTATCCTCGTGCTTTAGCTGATGCCTGTTTTGGCCAAAAAAAAGCACATCATCCGCCTTGTGCCCTTCCCTCTATGCCCGATGTTTTATCAAACACATTAAGACTTGATGGAGGGATGAGGAGAAGAGGGTAACATAGCTGAAGGCCAGACACTTAGGAGGTAGATGCAGAAAACTGTACCGCTTCCTCAGAGGAGGAACATGAGAAAGAAGAAGAGTGTGTGCGTGCATTTCTTTCAGAGGTTGCTTCTCTTGTATGGAACATTAAGACATTACACATTAGTGCTACACTATCCCTGCAGCTACTGCCCGGGTCAGTGCTAAAAGAGAACATATTGACGGAGAAGTTACAAGCAGCACATTAACACAGCTGAAAGTGCAGCATTTTACAAAACTGCACTCAGATGCAGCTCAGCTATAATTCCCAACACACTTTAACACCAATATGCAAACATGATCAAACTTCTTATCGTAATTCTTTTGGTTTGGCTTTTTATATTTTCGAAGAGATCAATAGGATATAAAAATAATTTTACAAATCCATAACTCTGTGTGTGCTAATCTTTGTGATACACCAACAAGGACATACAACACTTTTCTTCAAAAGCTCGAGTAGTAAACAGATGAGCTGAATGGATTTACTGTCCCACTCCCATCTCTTATCCACCTAATTCTCCCACCAATTATGGCAGTTTGTATTCAGCAGTATTATTTTACTCGAATGGGAGGGGTCCTTGAATGATATTTTCTCTGCCTATGTTCATTTACTTGTATTGGCTGTGTCTTTGTTGTGGGTGGTGTGGGAGTATTATTAAGGATTTGGCTGTGAGGGCTTAGCTGCTCTGTTATTCTGATATCAGCTGGACTTTGATCAAATGCAACAAGCTCTAAATCCACTTTAATCAGCGTAGCGTTAGTTAACAGCGAGGAGACTTCACAAGCTCAGGGACTTTCTGAGAAGTCAGGGGAGGAAGGAAAATGCAGACTTATTGGCACTTTTGTATTTGCGATAATACACCTTAATAACATTAAAGTTTTGAATGACAATGGTGTGAATGCTTTGTAAAGATTTGTTGATTATTATTGAATTTCAGTTCTGTTTAATGGTATATTAGACATCTTAAATCATTTTAAATTGCATTACATATTTGGTCTCTTTATGGGGCTATGCTCTTATTACTTTGTGTTTCAGTATTCTCAGGGATCACCTGTATTAAGTGCACCTGATGCAGTTTATTTATTGCATTACATTCATTTTGTTGAGTTCAGTCTTTTTCAATTATGTTGATTATCACATACATTACTAAACATTTCTTTACTTGGTGACATACCACAGCTTTTCCCCTCAAAATCATAGAATTATCAGGAAGGAGAAGTTTGTTTGTAAATATTAAACATGTTGTCATCTATACATTGACATACATGAATCAGTTTGCTCATGAGTATGAACATATAGACATGTTGCTATTTGATTCACATATGGATACTTAGAACAGCTATCAATATGTCTATAGGAGAAATTGATAAAATTATTGTTTTTGCGATTCTGTGTTTCAAAACTATTTACTATTTAATTATGTATCTATTTGAAATTGTCACATCGGCCATTATCTATGACCAAGCAATACTGAACTTGTTTGACTTCCATCTTGATACTTTTTTGTAGAGCTGTTCTGTCAATGTTTGTGGTTTTAAATATCAGTGTAATAATACCCAAGCTAGCATGTTTCTAATTGCCTCAAGCTAATGTTTCCTAGGTAATTTGATGTTTTTCACTCACTTTAGTTGAACTTTTGTGGACTTCTCATCGGGATTAATGTCAACCTTTCACTAGTGATACTTAAGGCCCTGTCACACTGTCCCGAAATTGACACCCGATGGACACACGATAAAGGAAATGTTCAAATTCGGCTGTGATCGTAGCAACATCGGGCCATTCGTGAGGGCATCTTAAGCCATCGTATGACCGCCGGTGGAGTTTCTCAGGCTCCGGCAGCAACTTAGTGAGCGGCAACTTCGTAAGGCACTCGTGAGGGCATCTTGTCAAATCGTGTCATCTTCGTGTTATCATCGGTGCATTCACCCTCACTCTGATCGGGGCGAATGCCCGATGGCACCGATGATAACAAGATGCCCTCACGATGGCCTTACGAAGGGCACAATTGACACACGAATTCAACACAAAAATGAACCTTCGCAAGGTCCTTCGGCAATTTTTTGGCATGCCAAAGATTTTGCCACCGCTCACGAAGTTGCTGCCGGAGCCTGAGAAACTCCACCGGCGGTCATACGATGGCTTAAGATGCCCTCACGAATGGCCCGATGTTGCTACGATCAGAGCCGAATTTGAACATTTCCTTTATCGTGTGTCCATCGGGTTGTTTTATTGCACAACAAAATCATGTAAATATATTATGTAAATAACCCAATTTGTGTTCTGTGAAACTAAAAAGGATATAATATATTATTTTGAAGGACAGTTGACAGGAAGTTGTTGTTGTTATGGAAACAACATTACGGAGAAAACGTAATATTTTCTACATATAACGACGGATAAAGTAAAGAACAAAGTCTGAAGATATCAGTACAGTATCATAGTACTTTAACATAATTGTTTTTGGTACTTGCATTGCAGTTGTATGTCTTAAATGTAATGTAAATGTTGCCTTCGTGTGTGGTTCGGGGCCATCTTCGTGCGAAATTCACAATTCCATATTCGTGTGTCCATCGGGAGTCAATTTCGGGACAGTGTGACAGGGCCTTTAGAGAAGCACAGGATTATTTATTTTGTACCTCAAATTTTAGAAGTTGTGACGGCAGTGTTCTGTCTGCAGCAGTGCATTGTAGAGCAGACCTCAGTGACATTAGCAGAAGCACGGATAGACTTTCAAACAAAGAGGTTATAGGAGATTTGAGAGGATGGTTTTATTGCACAACAATAGGTTTTATAAGGCTTAGACTGATCTGCAGCATACCTACAACAATGGTCACACACACACAAACACAGATGCAGGCATGCACATGTATACATACACAATCAACCTGAGCATGTGCCAACATGTTACACACAAAGTCAGAATAACCAAATCCAGCTAGCTTGTCCTAAAACACACACACACACACACACACACACACACACACACACACACACACACACACACACACACACACACACACACACACACACACACCCAACTGCCCAACAGCCAAAGCCAAGTGACACCCAGGCCAACTCTCCATTTAATACGGAAACACACACATATGTAAAATGTGACCACACAGCTTAGCCCCCCACTAAGACCCACAGAGCAGACTGTGTGTGTGTGTTCACGTCGGTCAGTACTGAGGCCTTTCCCTGCGGTTTGGAGAGCGGATGTAGAGGCAGAGAGGGAGAGGATTAGAGTGATATGGAGACAAAGAACAACAATAGTGTGTCACATTTTGTCAGAGAGGATTTTATGGAAAAGCTGATTTGGAGTCTGCCACCAACAAACAACGATCGGAAATATGGGATTTATTACTAAATCTGTTTGAGTATTCGCCTGAAGTTCAACAACGCCTAAGTGTGTGTGATACTTTCTAAATGAGTGAGTGTCCATGCAAATTCATATTAACATATTAACTGAAGATAAGAAAGTTATTTCAGTTTGGATATAATCACAGTCTTACATTGCTGACTAGTTTATTTATTTTGTTCATAGGCCCACACATTATCTGGAAAAAAAATATACAACATCAGTATCTGGATTTTTTTTTACTGATCATGATTCAAAAGTAACCGTTCATGTAACCCATTCTCAATTGTTGTGAGGTTTTATTTTGAGGATTATTTATTTTCAAAACAGTTAAAATTCCCTAGTACTGTTAAGTGCAATTCGATTTTGTGGGATTCTTTAATTTACTGTAGTTAGTGCAATACATTCAAACCCAATTAAACACAGTACTATAGTTTGTGAAAACAAAATAAAACTAGTACAGTAATGACAATGACGTACTGTATAGTCTCCATAAGGAAAAAACGTACATAACTTGTTTTATTTTAAATTTATTTTTTAAAGTGTCAGTACGTGGGTAAATCACTCCGCAGAGGAAAGTGTTTAACTTAAGTTGCGGCAGATTTTCTCTCTTATTGCATCCCTGCTGTCTTCTAAATGAACTAAATACACATCAGTAAGTTGATCAAATGAAACATTTTGTGCATCTGTCTAAGGATTATTGCTCTTTTTACCTCTTGGCTTGCTAAATGAAGCATCACTGAGTTTCAAGCGACTTTCATCCACAGTTTAGCGACCCGGCTGCGGGAGCCTTCAGACGCAGGCAGGCGGTGTGTGAGGGGGGGGGGGACACAGCAGGATCAGTTAGAAGTGAATGAAATGATTTAATGTTTCAGAGTCGGCCTCGCCCCTGGGGAATGGAGCGATATGGGCTCCTAATTGACACAAGGTCAACTGCTTCCTCTCTCTCTCTCTCTCTCTCTCTCTCTCTCTCTCTCTCTCTCTCTCTCTCTCTCTCTCTCTCTCTCTCTCTCTCTCTCACACACACACACACACACACTGTTTTCTGTTTCACACTGTTTCTATTTCAGCTGTCTCTCTCTCTCTCACACACACCACAGTCTTGCCAGTATCCAGACCAGTCCAGTGCTGTCCAGCGGCGGACAAACAAAGGCCTGTGCTGTGTGACTGTAATGATGGATGACCACCACTCTCACATTTTATAGAGATTTCAGAGGAGTCAGTCCGTTCCCAGGCTGGGCTACAAGTCAATAGCCTTCAATCAAGTCTCCCAAAATCTCTAAAATGACATGTCTACGAAACCCTGAAAAAAACGAGAAATGTTTTATGATTTTATTAGGCCTTAATCAGCCATTGACAGGACAGCAGTTAAGGACAGCTGAATGTGATTAGCAGGGGGTGGAATGGTTTAATAGTGTCAGTATTAGCTGATTGACAGACCCCAGTGGTCACTATTGTTCACTCTGACGGCATGGACAGATTATGCACAGTGGTCGTCCTGTGAAAATGTGTTTTGTGCTTTTAATGGGAGTGCGTTGTTGTCGTACCTTTTACCAAATCCCTGCCTTAACAAGTAATTATTGAGTACTGAAAGCTTGTTTTCTTAAGACAAACTATGAATAAGCTGCTAATGGGTTTGGAATGATACTCATTTCAAAATAACATCTCAGAAGCTTTTTCTAAAATGACATTTGTTCTTGATACTAATGCAGCAATCCGCTATATACGGTCTTGGTTTGAGATTAATGGGCTTTGAGATACTGACCATGATCCATAGTTCATGTTTGGCTTTGGTCCTTTGTTATCTCCCTTGTCCCTGGCTCACATAAGCTCAAGCACCATCAGGTCTTGACCATCGTCCTGGTCGACCTTCAGGTGGAAGACTCTTCAAAATCACCTTTCAGTTGTAAACCTCTGTTCCCCTGTGTCATGGGAGACAGTTTACTGCTCTGGACTTAAATGGACCATTTTCAAGCTAGCAATCTTTACAGGTTCCACTAAGGTTTTAGTATCTAAGAACCATTTGAATAAGAGTTTGGCCAGATCCAAGTGATATCCACTGGTCGTGCGGTGTGTCTCAAATATTTTTCAGGATATCTCTTATTTACCCAAAATAATCGGCATGTACCCAACATCAGCTCTGATCTCAAGGTCCTTTTTAATCTATAGAGTGGCGAAGTCCCTCCCCTTCCGGGGGATCTCCATGGGACCTTATTTCTGAAAAATAATGTATTGAAGTCAATGGAGAGAGAAAGATTATCTTTTGATCCCGTTTGAATTGTGCCACGAATTACACATATGATGTTTGTCAATTTAAAAGAGAATTTTGCAAGTAAAAAAAAAGAAAAAGTGCCGTAAAACTGTGAAGTAACACATTTTTGTGTGTGAAACGCTGAATGAACTACATCTCTGGTCTCCCACAACAACACACGTCACCAAGATGGCCATCACTACCAGTGACGTGCGGTGAGGTTCATGGCTGGTGAGGCACTGACTCTTTCAGAGTCAGATTTACAAATATTATATTTTGACCTTAATCGAAATATTCGGTTATTTTCAAAAGCTATTTTAGTCTGATGCTTCGATTCATTTTAAACAGACCGTTCAACAAAAGGATACCCAAAATCTAAATATTGGATTGTTCTTTCTTAGTAAGATCCCATTTTCATTACAATTGGGGTCTTACCTTGACTTGAAGATGAAGTCCATGCTATCCTTCTGGACAACAATCTCTATTACTTTTTTGTAAAAGTCCTCCTTATCTTCCTCTAGTTTCAAAAGTCTAGTTTGTTGTTTGCGTCTACTGTCTCTGCGTAGAATAACAGTAGCAACAAGAACCTGTGTGCTCACTTGCGCCCCCTTCAGTGCGGCAGAGGTTATGGCTGCCTCCCCTGGTGCTTTTTTCATTGCCGTTGTATGATGAGACCAGCGGGCCTAAATATCATATATACGTGAAATAAGTTATTTAGAGACTATGGATAGCGAGGATAAATGTAATAAAGGGATCTACAAACATTACATATAGTGACATACAGTGAGATGGTGCAGGCATGCGCTTAGGGCCCGCTTTCCAGCCAGTTTCTGTGGGGTGACGCATTCTGAGGTGAGGCAGAGCTCATCTGTGCCTCACCTAACCCCACAGTAACTGGCTTGAGCACGCTCACAAAATAAGTGCCCGCGTTAAATTAGTGCCCGCGCTCCAGCAAGTTACTGTGGGCTTACGAGAGGCAGAGCTCGTCCCTGCCTCACTTCTCATCGCTACCCGTAGTTGTAGCGGAACTCATCAAATTTGCTGATTTTGACTATAAAAAGCGATTAGAATCAAACATAAATCACATTTACAACACATATCAGTGGAGACATTTTTATTATTATTACTATTTAGTTTTTTTTTAGTTGTTTTTCCGTACATTGGAGTATGACAGGGGAGGCTCTGTTATCTTAACTATCTCTTATATTTAGCGGAGGAAAACAATTGTGACATCACTTACGACTCTGGGATTTTTTTCTAGTTGCGTATTTTTCATAGTCTTATATTTCAACAGTTTTATGACAAACTGTGACTTTTTTGACATGGAAATGATTTTTTAAGATTGACAAACATCATATATGTAATTCGTGGCACAATTCAAACGGGATTGAAAGATACGTTTTCTCTCTCCATTGACTTCAATACATAATTTTTCCGAAATAAGGTCCCATGGACGGGAAGTAGATGGGCGTGACTTCGCCACTCTATTGAGGTGAACCATTTGCTCTTCGATTAGAAATAGGGTGAAGTGCAGGAAGAAAGTCCTGTTATTGTTCTGCTCCTGTTATTGTTACGGCTTGTTGATGCAGCATTCTGCTACTGCCAGTCTCAATGTTTTCCCTTTGTTGGAGTCTGTTTGGGTTGACTAGAAATTTCAATCATATCAATCGGTCAATTAAAGAAAGGAAATAGTCTATCTATCCTTGCGTCCCTTTAGGATACTTTTTTTGTTTGTTATTACACTTCAGGTGTGGACATATTTTCCAAAGGTTTATTTGCAATTGGATCTAACACGTTTGACCCTTGATGACATTTAGGTCTTACCGCAGATGGGCAATAAAACTCAAATAATTCTCTGCTTTATTTTCAGAAATTCAAACTTTGAAACTGGGATTTGACCAGTATAGCTCCATGCTTATGTTTTGCTTAAACACAAGACACTTTCAAAGAGTAACAACTCACTTTCATACTCCACACATTTAAACTAATGATCTCAGACTAGCACCTAAGTGACCTTGTAAACATTTGTGGAATTGCAATAAATAAAACGTCATCTATCCTGACGCAGGATGTTGCATCCCCAAACTGAAATAAAATCCACATAGTTGACAGACTCGCAGATGTAAGCGATGACACAAAGGGAGAGGAGTGCAGGTGTCAGAGGCGACGCCACCAGATGATCAGCTCCCTCCATGACATCTTCAACCCTCCGATTTATAACGTGCGGCAAGAAAACACGTCTCGCACATCTGAGCAGCGCCGCCATGACATCTAATCAGATGCCAGAGGATACGATGGTGTCACAGCTTAGAGAAAACACACTGATTCCCCACCGGCTGTATTGTCACCAAACGCGCTTCTCTCTATGGACTGTAAATGATTTAATTTGAGCGCCAGATGTGGCGTTTAGATTCTGCTAGCGCTCGTTGAGAAAGACAGAGGGAGGAAGAGAGAGGGAGAGAGAGGGAGTGGCAGCGAATGAGGAAATTACAGGAAGGAGAGAAACAGCTTGGCAGACAGACAGCCAACAGCAGCCCGGGCACTTGACAGAGCCCTCGAAATACCATGATTGTGTGTGTGCGCGCAAGTGTTTTTTCCCCACTTGTGTATCATGACAGCTGAATGAAAATCAATCTGCTTCTACATCTGCCATCTTGAGTGTCGGGGAGCGCAGATGGGCCTTCCCTGTCACACTGAGCTAGCTGGCAGCCGACCAACTCAGGTCTTTCCACCTCTTCTTTCCTCTCCTTCCTAATCTCATCCTCTTCTTCTCTTCCCTCCTTCTTCCTCTCTCTCCTCTCCTCTTTTAATCAGATCCCTGGCTCTGAAGAACAGTTTTTTACAGCGTTGACGTCTCCAAGTCACTCTGAGAGCAGATGTTTTGGGGCCTCTTTTTTTCATAGCCGCAATCTGGGCTCTAATCACCGTCATTGACGGCTCCGAGGGCCCCTGTTGAAGCTCTGAATGGCAAATTAAAGCGTTTTTAGATAACGTTTGTAATTGGCTAAATCGTTCATAAGCTCGGAGATCACACTTTTAATCTGCAGCCTAACATGACGGATCATGAAATCGAGACGGATCTGCGTGTTTTGTGCCACGTTTCCTTGCCCCTGCAACCCGTTTTGGTTTCTCATACTGTATGTTTGATGCTTAATGATTTACCCATCAGATTAACAAATCTAATCGTGCTCTCCGCTGCAGTTTGTCCCAGTGTCAGGCGTTCCCGCTATCCCATCTCCTCTCTCATCTCCTGAGCCCATCTCATCTCTGGCATTAACTCCATTAGCCTGGTAATTGGCTCTCGAGGCAGCGGCCATAGACTACGAAGGCCACTTAATGTCCATCTCATCCCTCCCTTCTCCTCTCTGCTCCCCAGTCGATCATCTACCTTCCTCAGTAAATAGCATTAACTAGTCCTGCATAGAAATCTGAGGCCATATTAGTTTTATCCTATTGCCAGGCTTATGAGTCCCGATCGTAGGTGATGATATGGCTAAGTGGATATTTTTTTTCTCACATCACTCCAAAATGGGTCTCCAAATAACCCCCAACTGTCACAGATGAATATGTAAATGTTGCTTATGGAGATCTCTTTCCAATTTTTAAGCAAGCCAGAAAAACTAAATCTGTATTTGAAAGATGTGGACACTCAGTTTTTCAGCCTGCCTCCCCCTCAACGTAGGCCTTGCTTTTCATTTTCTCGTAGAGGATGAGATGAAATATGAAGGTATTTCTCTCTGGTGTGGATATTCAGTCATTTTTGGGTGAATTTGTTTAGTGTCCCAGGAGACTCAGAAAATGCCAAATCCTGAAGTCAAATGCACCGACACTGTTTTAGACTTTCATCCAATTTAATGCCTCTAGAGCTTCATTTCTTGTGTATTTATTTTTATAATTATGGGTAAACAAAACAGAAGCCACCAACAAGCAGTGACACTGTTCTTTCTGAACTATTTCAAGGTCAGAGTGAGATAACTTGCGATAACTTTTGTGAAAAAGGGTTTGAAGCTCTAAAGGATTCAGTTTTTTCCTAGTTTAATCCACAAACATCTATTGGGTGCAGAAGTTAGTTTCTTTAGTGTGTGTGGGTTTCAACGGTATTTTTTTAACTGGACCCCTCCAATGGAGAAAAAACATTGTATACTCCATCTAGGCTATACTGAAATACTGTGTTTCAGTTTAGAATTGTGTTCGTTGTAATGGAGTATTACGTGACATTTAAATGTTTTATTTTTCAGTTTTTCTTCACATGATTAGTGTCTCGGTTTTTGCCATTATATCGAAGTATTTGTCTACTGTATGTACTTTCTAATGGCTAATGCAAGGTCGGCTTCACTTAAGGAACAATGAAGTGAATAGAAGTGAAGAGGTGAATTCCTACAAATACCTTCATTAGACATTTTAAGTTACAGATGTCTGCTCTAGTGTTGAGTGACTGTATCTCAAGTCTACAGCAGTGTATGGCCTCTACCCTTGTACCACTTTATGTTTTTGCGTTCACTTTGTTGAAACCTTGGACTAGTTTCACCTTGCAGCTTCTCCGGGCAGCTCAGAGCTCATTGTTTAGATTAATGACTTTCCAACAGCATTGAGACTTCTACACTGGTGGCGGTGACGGCAACATCAGGCCGAGAGACAAACAGTCCTGTCACTTACCGATGTTAGACACCAAGGCTACCCAGAAGAAACATTTCTCTTGTTGTTTACACTCTCTGATGATTCTCTAATCCTTCAGATCCCTCCGTCTCCCTCCGCTTCTGTGTTTTTGCAAAGCCTCTCTATCTGTTCTATGAAACCTTGGTGTCTCATCTGAGGGATTTTAGAAACAGAGTAATTAGTTAGCGATAGAGGAGCTGTTGGTGTGCAATGATAGCTGCCACCACCCTCCACCCCCCCAACCCAAGAGAGGGACAAATCAATCAATAACCTGCTGATTTATTTCACGTTCTTATCGTCTAATTTAATTGCTGGCTCTTTTGTATCTTTGGAGTTGTGGGGGAGGTGGTGTTGAGGGGGAGATAAATAAAGGGAGGGTGTAGGGATGATGCCGAGTTGAAGAAGGAAAGAAGCGGCAAGTTTTTCGTCTTGTTTTTGTTTTGTCATGTTGCTTTTTGCGTCCATGCGTAGCACAGTTTTGCAGGGAGGCGTTTCGAGACACAGCTTCGTTCCGCAGCCTCTGCCGTGTATTTACTGCTGCAACACTGCCTTCATTGGTTCATAACTCTATAAGAAGCAAACACACACACACGGGGGGAGGAGAAAAAAACAGGCGTGAGCAATCCTTCCACAAATTATCAGAAAGAAGAAATTTAATTAGCAATATAAATGCCAGGCGGAGTACATTATGTGCAATTGTCTTGCTATCTTTCCAGAAATTAGTCCTTTAAAATGAATTTGCTGTATTAATCATCTGCTGAAATATTTTTTGATCGCTGAATTAATAGTTTTGCGTTTGGGGGCCGTGTTTTTTTTAGGTATTCATTGACATAGGTGATTGCCTCTTAATTATGACAGCGTCCTCCTCCTATCCGCGCCTATTAATTCCTGTGTTGTGGCGTCGCAGCAGCCCGCTGCCTGGCCCTGTATCTACTAATTACTTCTCTAATTGAATTTGCTCTCTGTTGCCAGGCTGTTTTTTTAAGTGGCCGTTTGTCGCCGGGCCTCATTGTGTCTTTGTGTGACAGCTAGCTGCCACGCTGACGGCAACAGGATGCACTCTCTCTCTCCTCAGTATTCATGTCTTTCCCTCTGTATCATTACCTATAGCTCCCAGACCTATGTAGAGTTCCCAGTATAAATGAAGGCGGGGAATTAATTAATGAGAGACGGTGAAACAATTACACGCCCCTCCCCACTCGATGCTGCCCGCCGCCCTGCTGTCATTGGTTCAAGCCTCTGTAGGATTGTTGTGACTAAGAGCCCGCCGCTCACCATCCAGCAATTCAAGATGGCATGTCTTTTGCAGAATGATAAATAGCATACAGGCGAATTATGTAGCTCCTTTGCCATCAACAAAACGGCTCCTTGGGCTGAAGGCCAACTATATTCAACTGTTGTGTAACAGTTTATGAACAATAATGTCTAGTTGAAAACAGGGACGTCCCTCCCTACAGGCCGATCATACAGGCTGCATGGGGCCTCACATTGCGCAGGGGGCCTCGGCTTATGAGCTTGGCTTGTGCGCAGTTCTCCGCGCACCCCCTTAACTCCTAACAGTCATCGTCATGTCAACCACAACACAGAGAAGTACTGATAGAAATGTGTGTGTAGTTGTTGATACATTGCTGACAGAGTGAACTACATTTGAATACAGATTTAAGAAATATCATGCAGTTTTTGTGTATGTAATAAGCATGTTTTGTCTTGACTATATTACAACTATATTATAATAAAGTAACATATTATTGAATTGATTATGATTATTATTATTATTATTAGTAGAAGTAATTTATTTGCATTAATTATATTTTAATCTTTTTGAGGCTAGTATTTGGCAGAAAATGCAGACGTATTCACCTGTAAACACATACTGAACGACATACATTTACCATTTCCCTCACTGTATAAAAAAGTAACTGTTGATAATAATAATAAAAATCATCTCACAATGTCGCTTGGGGCCCCAAGTTGGCCAGGGACGGCCCTGACTGCGAGATATCATATCATATCTTACCGAAACATGAAATAAATCTTGATTATTGTAAAATAAAGGCTACAAACCACAGACGATATAGTTGTCTATTAGGCCAACAAATGTTCTTAATTAAAATATATCCTTGATACTGCTTGGCTGTCTTATAGCGTTGAGAATTCTGAACTTGAAATTAACGCAAGTATATTTCTAAAGCAAACTTGTTTTTTTCATCTTGTTTTATATTTCATAATGTATCATTGCATTCAATAATAATAAAAGTTACTGCTGAACGAGTACTTTTATAAATTGCCCCGAGCAACATGCATCCATGATTTCATATCAACCCATTTCATTTTATGTAGCACTTCTCACAACATAGCGCATACAAAGAGCTTGGAGAGAAAATAACAAGACAATGGGAAAGAATTAAGAAATAAAGAGATAAAATGGAGGATAAACAATATACTACAAGATTGTGATTTTGACTGAAAAAAAACATGACTGTTACATTTTCTGGTTACCGTTATAGGGGGTCTGAATTCATTGCTTGGAAATTAAAAAAATAAAATAGTGTGTGTGTCCTTTCTGAAGAACCAGCACCTTACCGTGGTAGAGAGGTTTGTGTGCCCTGATGAACCTGGGGGCTGTGTTGTCTGGAACCTTGTGTTCCTGGTAGGGTCTCCCATGGCAAATTGGTCTCAGGCAAGGGGCCAGACTAAGATCGGTTCAAAAAGACCTCATGAAAGACGACACAGGAAGTGGATTGGCCATAACAAACACCATGTTCGAACATAAGGATGCTCATAAGTGTACGTGGTACCAGAGCACCCTAGGCAGAAGGTCCATGATCGATTTCATTAAGAGAGGGGCAGAGTTGTCAACTGATCACCATCTGGTGGTGAGTTGGGTCGAGTGGTGGGGGAAGCCTATGGACTAGGGGTAGCCAACACGGTGCCCGCGGGCACTTAGTCGCCCGCAGGGGCAGCGTGAGTCGCCCGCGGGACATGTTCTAAAAATAGCTCGCCAAGCAAATCCAAAATGTATAAAATACACAAAACAAAAAAGGAAATTTAATTAAAAGAATCTACCCTATGCATAAAGGAAACCTAAATCATAGCAAACTCTATCTACTTACTACAACTCTATATATATATATCTAACACCCCTCCTCCCCCACCCCCAATGAATATCGACCAATCACGTTCTTGCTTGATTTGCGGAACCAGCGTTGCAGTCGGGAAGAAAAGCAATGTGGCACCTCCCCGCTGATTTTCCTTCTGGCAGAAAATCTACACAACACATCAGCCCCATTGAACACAGCCTAGTCGTGCCAGCCTATACAACACATGAGGGGCAGAGTTTTACTGTGTGTGTTGCAACTTGCATATATATGTATTGCACTTGACGCACACACACGCATGGCGTAATTTCCACTGGGGACAGGGGGGACATGTTTATTTTATTTTTTTACCGCAAGCCGTCATCGCCACGGAGGAGCAGCCTGAGAGAGAGAGAGAGAGAGAGAGAGAGAGAGAGAGAGCATAGAAGAGAGAGAGAGAGAGAGAGAGAGATAGAGAGAGAGAGCTAGAGGAGATGAAGTAGAGAGAGAGAGAGAGAGAGATAGAGTAATATATGATAGTAGTAAGAATCAATCCAATGTGTACTATGGTACAGTAAAAAAAAGCGCTGCTTTTTGCAGATGATGTGGTTCTAATGGCTTCATCGGTTCACCTTCAGCACTCACTGGATCGGTTCACAACCGAGTGTGAAGCGGCTGGGATGAGGATCAGCACCTCCAAATCTGAGGCCATAGCTCTCAGCAGGAAACCGATGGACTGTCCACTCCAAGTAGGGAATGAGTCCTTACCCCCAAGTGAAGGATTAAAGTATCTCGGGGTCTTGTTCTCGAGTGAGGGAACAATGGAGCGTGAGATGGGCCGGAGGAATCGGAAGCAGCGGGAGCGGTACTGCAGTCGCTTTACCGCACCATTGTGACGAAAAGGGAGCTGAGCCAGAAGGCAAGCTCTCTGTCTACCGGGCCATTTTCGTTCCTACCCTCACCTATGGTCATGAAGGATGGGTCATGACCGAAAGAACGAGATCGCGGATACAAGCGGCCGAGATGGGTTTTCTCCGCAGGGTGGCTGGTGTCTCCCTTAGGGATAAGGACAGAAGTTCGGTCATCAGGGAGGGACTCGGAGTTGAACCGCTCCTCCTTCACGTCGAAAGGAGCCAGTTGAGGTGGTTCGGGCACCTAGTTAGGATGCCACCTGGGCGCCTCCCTAGGGAGGTGTTCCAGGCACGTCCAGCTGGGAAGAGACCAAGGGGTAGACCTAGGACCAGGTGGAGGGATTATATCTCTTCGCTGGCCTGGGAGCGCCTTGGGATCCCCCAGTCAGAGCTGGTTGATGTGGCCAGGGAAAATAAAGTTTGGGGCTCTCTGCTGGAACTGCTACCCTGTGACCCGACCACGGATAAGCGGAAGAAGATGGATGGATGGATGGTGTGTCAACTCTTAAATCACAGAGGCTGACACAGAGAGTATTGGTCTTTTTTTAGGCTAGGATTTCATTAAGTGTGTATTTAGGATCTTACATTAAAAAATAAGATTTGATTGAGGATCCTCTAATGATAACCTTCAGACGTTTGCTTTGAGTCTGACTGTGCTTCAGGTAGAAGCACCATTGAGAAAGAATGCATCCTTTGGCATTAGACGTGAAGGTCGTTTCACCGTGCTGTCCTTGGAGGAAGTCAGCAGGAACAAAGCTTTTACATAAACATTTTAATCTTAATCATCTCTATTAAACAGTGAAATAAACCATGGCAGGTACTTGTTGGGGGCCATATCTCTGACGCAGGATCAGACAAAGTTCCTGAAAAAACATGAATGTGATGATAAGTTCAGAGGCCTCCTAATCCCAAAAGCAGACCCCTATACTTTTTAATAACTTCTAGTTCAGTCACTCACCTTTTTTTTAACATTTCGGAAATAATATCCTTCTCAGTTCAATACAAATACCAAACTTTGGGCTACAGCAGGATATAAAACAACATTACTACCATCTTTATCGACCCATCTCAGTCAAACCCTGCCTCTTACCTACATCCCGACTCTCAGCATATTCTCCTCCATTATCCTGCTGTCCCTCACCCCCAACCTCACCCTTTCAGTTGTCTTTTTGAAAACTTTCTCTCCTCCTCTTCTCTCTTGATATTGATCCGCTCTCTCTGCCTCTCCATCCATCCATCCATCAATCTCTCCCTGCCTCACCCCTCCTCTCTCCCTCTATTGATCCTTCTCCCCCCTCCTCCCTCACCCTCACCCTCTCTTTGCTTGCTGCTATCTGGCTCGTCCTTTGTCTTGTTATCGAGGTTTCAGGGTTTATTCTGGCTGCTGTTATTGACAGGCCTTTCGCTTCACGGCCAACTAATGCATCTCTAATCCCACCTTTGTTACTCTGGAATGTTTCCTCTCTCTCGCACAACACACACACACACACACACACACACACACACACACAACACACACACACACACACACACACACACACACACACACACACACACACACACACACACACACACACACACGCGCGCACACACACACGCATACATACGTTTTTGCCACTTCGTGAGGGTGTGTTTTTGGGCCACAAGGATGTTGATCCCAGCTTTCTGTTTGTTGGGGAAAGCCATCTATCAATCAAAAAGGGACTGGTGTCTGTGTGTTTGCTTGTGCATGTGAGTGTGCACGTAGGTCTTGAGTGACAGGCGGAATCGTGGCTGAGGACGTTTGATAAGCTTGTATTGTCGGTCGCCGTTGTCCCCCCCCTCCTCCTCTCCTCCCCACCTCCACCTCGATAAGAAATACATTCGACTAGAGCTGATAACGGTGTCAGGAGCGGTAAAGCCCCACTCTAAAGAGACACACACACACACGCCACAGGAGAGGTGTCTTTCTTCAAACACCTTAGCTGTAAATGATACTCTCAACAAACAGCGACGACAACACAACTCAGGAAGAAGAAGATTCAGATATCGTGTGTGTGTGACGGAGGGTGTGTTTGGAGGGAGAGTGATGTGCGATATGGCTGGAGGATATGCTATGGGCTTATTGAATAAGGTCTTAGTGATAGCACCACTATGTGTGTGTGTCTGTATGCTTGTGTGTGGTGTGTGTGTGTGTGTTGTGAAGAGCACAGAAAGAATACAGTAATAGGCTTAGAGCGGCAAAGTGTCAGACTCAACAAACAACACACTGCTCTCAAAGACTGACTGGTGTGTGTGTGTGTGTGTGTGTGTGTGTGTGTGTGTGTGTGTGTGTGTGTGTGTGTGTGTGTGTGTGTGTGTGTGTGTGTGTGTGTGTGTGTGTGTGTGTGTGTGTGTGTGTGTGTGTGTGTGTGTGTGTGTGTGTGTGTGTGTGTTGTACACCAGGCTTTACAATCAGATCGTCTTCACCGCTGTTTTGAAACGTTCCCCGTTGAGGTCAAAGATGCCATCAGCCAACTCAGAGAGGCCTTCAGGCAAGTCAAACTTGTTAAAAGGTGTTACAGTTTCTTTACAGACATTATCACCAAGGAAAGGAATCTAATTAATCGTTTGGAAAGGTCATCCCTGTAAGTAGAGGCATCAACACTGGGAGAACAATGTCATCACTGTAAGCAGAGAGGACATTTGCATACGGCAATGACAAAAATGTAAATTCAACGACACGATCAGAAACTTTTGCTATCTGTTTTTAAAGAAGAAATCCTAAATGCATCCTTTATATAAAAAAATGGTTATAGTATAGGTACTTCTCATCAGTTGAGACTGTAAAACGAACCCATTTCTGTTTAGTTTGTTGATTACTCAGTTTAATGTAGGGCTGCAACAAACATTGTTGATTAATCCGTCAGTTATTCTTTATTTTTCACATTCAGGTTAGTTTTTTAATTGTGTTGGTCTTTAAAATGTCGGAAAGTTGTAAAAAATGTTACCCTTTGTTTCCAAAAGCACAGATGAGGTCTTCAAATGCCCAGATAAGAGAATGTGTACTATTATACTTGTATTATTTAGTTATCTTTCAAGCAAAATGCCCAACGTCTGATGGTTCAGTTTCTCAAAATTGAGATTTCACGGTTTACATAATTTCTTATTATAATTATATATATAATTATTTTGGGGACAGTTTTAATGAGAGTTTGTGCTTTGGCATATTGTGATGGGTATATTTGTCTGGCTTACACAGAGCGATTAATCAAGACATATATTGTCAAATCATCCCGCAGTGATGGCTGATAATGATAATGAGTCACTCAGGTTTGTGAAGCAGCTTCAAGAATTTAAACTTGATTCAATTAAGACTCTTCATCATGAAAACAAAATACTGCAGGGGCTATCTGGTGACAGAGAAAATCACGTGTGTGACAAAAAAACAATAACTCTTATGTAGTTTTTTTGGTAAAAAAGATACAATGGAATCTGTAGACTTGTCAATTTAAAGTAGGAAATGTAGCTCAATGTTTCCATTTTTTTCCCATTTTTTTATGACTACAAAATAAACTGCTAGTAACAAAAAGTAAGTAATAATAAATTATAACTCTGAAAAACATCACACAATGACAAATGAATCAGTAAGTGAATGTAGATCAATAAAATGTAAACACAATAAGTATGTCATCATTATTATATTCACACAGAACTATCACGGAAAACATAAAGAACATGAAGTTTATCCAACAAAGCTATTCATATAAGTGACAAATTAAGATGCTGAGATTGAGATAAAACATGTTGAAACTTGATCAAAGTTGATGCTAAACAATAAATAACTAAATAACATCAATATTACATTCTACTGTACTTAAAACTCAAATATGTCTTCGGAAACTAGATTTAGGACACTAAATATGTTGGATATTCCTTTCAGAAAAATAAAAGTGGTAGAGAGATGGAAAAAAAATAAAACCAGGTTGAGCGCAAACAACATTTGCACAAGTCGTCCATTACTGCAGTGAAAGAACAGTGACCTGTGAAGAGATTTCAGGAATAGGGCCAGAGCACGAAGCGAGGGGAGGACCAAGGAGATAAAGGAAGAAAGAGAGAGAAAGCCAAAAAGATAAAGAAAGAGTGAAATTACCAGAGGGCAGGAGAAAAGAGGGTTATTGTGAATGTGCATTAACAGGGTGTATGATGAAGTTAGTTTTTTTGTGCTGTGTGCAGTGACTAGGGGCTAAGGAGTCAGGAGGGGGGGAGGAGGGGAGGGAAATCAATGGCAAATTACACGCGCTCGGCTGTCCCATTGTACAGTATGGCCGCTATATCCTAAAGAAGGCACTTCTAAGATGATGCAGCCAAATGGTGGATGGACTCCAAGATCATTTTTATTGATTTTGAGGGGATGTCAATAGATGGGGGGGAGAGGAGGAGGTGGTGAGTGTGTGTGTGTGTGTAGAGGTTGGGATGTGTGTCACAGGGCCAGTACAATACCCCCAGACCTCAGCTTTTTGTCCTTGTCCACACATTAACAACACACCCTGTCCCACTGCTTTTCATTTACATTAGTGCCTGGATGGGCGAGCGAAGGACACAGACACAGAGAGAGTGAGAGAGGCTTTCCATTAAAGAAGTGGTCTCGCAGCAGATGCCCGCATTGTTTGCGTTCGAGAGCCCAGAAATATTTAGTATTAGGAATGAGTCCATCAGTGGAGTCATCTAGTTTTCCACTTCAGAGCTAATAGGTGTAAGGCTGTTATGAAGATTGGATTTTAAGGTTGCCTGTGTTTGAGGAAGAAAAGAGAGAATAGTGATATTTAGGTACTTCGAAAGTATCAACGTATCCAGTCCTAAAGAGTCCAGCTCTGTCGTCTTTAAAGAAAAGCCAATGTCGTAAAAAAAGCATTTTGCTGTTTGTGAAGCATTAGCTTGAAGTGATCATTTGTCCTTGAGCAAGGAGTAGTTCTTACAGACATGCACTTTGCATTGCTGCTCTGCTACCATTGTTCTGTGTGTCGGTGACATATAGTAAAGTATGTTCGAAAGACACTTTATAAATGCAATCCCATCTGTTGTGGCAGAGATGTTGGGTCGAAACATACAGTTGGTCGTGGGCGTTATATGTCAATGTGTCTTCTGTCATCCTTAATGGCATCACTATTCACTCATGTTTTAATACAAGTCCAACATGTCTCATATAGGTCACTTATTTGTGCATTCAAAAAAATATATACCAAGTCTTTTAATGTTTCATATTTGAGTACAGGATGGGTTTCAGTGGTCAATTCTCCAACAACCGAGAGAATAGTAAGTGTGTGTGTGAATTTGATTCTATTAGACATTGTGTGTATCACAGAACAACATGGCAGCGCTAAATGCAGCAGATGTTAACCATAGGAGGCTAACACATGACAGCTTGGAGCTCTTTGGTTGAGGGCAAACACACACACAGTGATGCTCACACACACATACACCCATAGAGTTATACTCTCTCACACACACACACACACACACATTCATACGCAATGATAATCACAGGAATGCACTCGTGAAAAAAATACAAGCAAACAAGGCAGCAGTTCACAAGTGGGAACATATTCTCGCAATATGTTTCCACTTATGATTATATGCACATACAAATACACACACACACACAGCAGATAGACGTGGCCATATGCATCATGTTCCCCAAACTGTGATTATGTAAAAGCAGCAGTACTGGAAAAAGCAATGCGCAAAGATAACAAATGAAATCTTGCAAATAAATGCCAGATGAACAATTAAAGTATAAGAATTAGGCCCCTTTAAGAGTGATAATATTTGATTTATATTTTTATTTCTTGCTTTTTAATGTAACTCATACTCTGTAACGTACATTTTAACCTTAGTATTTGTATTTTGTTTCCGTCTCTTGCAAACTTTTTAACACTTTTTTTGCAAATATTTATATATGTGTAATTCTCAAAGATTTCTGACATTCACCTTCAGGTTTTGAATTGTCCGATTCCAAATGCACACACAAGCCAATGGATGTAAACAGCCTTCTAAATCCAACTGACAATACTAGATGTGAATTGTATCTCTGGAAAAAAAAAAAGGCACTTGCTCCTTGGGTTTGCCATGACATTATGTGAATGTGTCGTGCTTTCTTTACTTTTCACACACATGCACACTAACACACACCAAGTTACGCAAACAGACTTGATTTATTTTCCCGCGGACCTCAATGCATTGCTGCGTCCTTTATGAGCTGGTTGTGAAATTCAACAGGTACTGTTTAAATAGGAGATGTGTGTGTGTGTGTGTGTGTGTGTGTGTGTGTGTGTGTGTGTGTGTGTGTGTGTGTGTGTGTGTGTGAGTGTGTGTGTGTGTGTGTGTGTGTGTGTGTGTGTGTGTGTGTGTGTGTGTGTGTGTGTGTGTGTGTGTGTGTGTGTGTGTGTGTGTGTGTGTGTGTGTGTGTGTGTGTGTGTGTGTGTGTGTGTGTGTGTGTGTGTGTGTGTGCGCGTTCAGGGAGAATTTAGTCATGACTCGCTCCGACCACAGGGTTTGAGGCCTTCCTGAAACACACACACATTATCAGTGAGGTGCTAGGTTTCTCAGCCTGAAGATAAACACTTAACATTTATGACTTCTTCACTTTACAGCTTGTTGACTCTGTGCTTCTGAGTGTTGGACATTCTGTAGCCTGTTGGAAATGCTGCAGACTGAAACAACTCGCTGTGTGTGAGAGCACATTTAGCAGGGTGTTGCAAAAAAAGCACACATTCCCACTAAATCAGGAACCTAGCCTATACACCCCAAGTTTTCCACACCATCATACCATATATTGCTTTAAGGAAACATGAGCCCCGTTATGAACTCAGACATCAACAGCTGAGTACATCAGTGGCACTATCATTGAAAGCCTATCATGAGTCTCTTGTACCAGAACATAAATAGAGCCCTTAACTAGGCTTGTGGAGACTAAAGGGATGATGGACAATACAGTATTTACCTACGCTGATATGAAGGTGACTACTAACTAACTTAATATCAGAACAAAGTGATTTAAATGAAAAAACATGAAACATTTAAAAATGTTCCTTGTGGAGTGTTCCCTTTTAATCATCATGATAGCATCTTTAAATCCTTCATAACAAACCAGTTTGCAATTCTTCCCATGGATCTGACATCTGACTTCGCTCAACATAACTCTGCTCACCAGTGTTCTTTAAGAGTAGTTTATATTATGGATATGATGTTGATTGTGATTATATGAAAGATAACATCATCAGATTAATGGAACATGTGTGACTGTGACATTGCCACAGTCACACATGTCTTTAAAAGGGATCTGTTTCTGGAATAGAGGAGACATTGCTATTTTACTTTTATCAGCTGCTAAAAAGACCATGAAAAGGCGGAGCAGAACAGTCCTCAAATATTTACGTGTTTGTAAGGAGCGTACATTTCTCAAGGTGATGTCCTGTAGTACATCTGACACCATACTGGGACAGTAAACAGCCAGCTAAAGCTTACAGCTCACTGGTGGTGTTTTGACTGCATGTTAGAGGGTTAG
The DNA here is from genome assembly GCF_902827175.1 of Gymnodraco acuticeps. Lineage (NCBI taxonomy): Eukaryota > Metazoa > Chordata > Actinopteri > Perciformes > Bathydraconidae > Gymnodraco > Gymnodraco acuticeps. The sequence continues at coordinate 115,993 of NW_022989927.1, forward strand.
TGCAAATACGCAGAGTAACGTTTTTATCTTCAATTATTTTTGTTGTCTGCAGTTTTATTTTTGCTTGTCAGGGTTTGCTTGTGATTAACGTTTGGCCCAAATACTACTCCTACTCACAGGTATGATGTGACAATGACAGCAAGGTTAGCAAAGATGATTGTTGAGGCTAAGCAATGCGATAAACTCAGCCACTGGATGAAATAATCCTGATTACATTTGTCAGCATCCGACCTGACACTTCTCTTTGTTGTCGTCTTCCGTGTATGTTCTTGTGTGCACATTGTCAGTGTGTGTTCACCGTGTGTGTTCACCGTGTGTGTGTTAAAGCCAGGGGAATGTCCTGGTTCATTACCAAAGCAGTAGCATTCCCTTGCTAACCATCCAAGCATCGCAGAGGTCTGAACCTGCCATGATCATCCCTGGTCCTGGATAAACATCAAAATGCTCTCCTCTCCTCAGTCCTTGCTAATCAGATGCCAGGCTCAGTCGCTGTCAGAAGACACGCCAACATACTCTCAGTGTGGACCAGGGCTATCTGTGTGTGTCTCTGCCAGCTTAAATCTTCCTGCTCTTCCTGTTGCCTAGTGCCTCTTTACCCCGGTGACCGTGGCTTATATTCTCCCCCACATACAGACCAGTCAGTATGAACACCAATGGGAGTTTTTTTTTTTCTCTACCCGAGAAGAAACATCTTTTTTATTTGTATTGACACTTGCACGTTTATTTCAAGAGTACCCTCTATCAATCAGGTGTCTAACATTTTAAGTGGGCAGTCCCTAAATCCCCTTTGTAAAACACTAGATAGAGTAACACTGTTAAAGTCACAAAGTCTGTCACTTACATTGTTGCACCAAAAAGCTCAGCCAGGTTCAATTTAACATGGTCTAAACATAGCCATAGAAGTAGTAGCGAAAGCTGCAGACTTCGTTTTTATCAAAGACTTATCTAATTGAACACACTAATATGAGTTTTATAATTGTTGATGTAATTGATCACTTTTTTACTCCTTCATCCCCAAAAATGCTTTGGCAAGCCATACTATTTTTTGTTTTTCTCATGTTCGTATCTACAGTACAGCACTTTATTTAAACCTGCAATTACAGTTTTTAATCACTTTTGAACCAGTTTAACAATCTCTAAAAGTTGTACCAACATATTGATACTGAAATTGATACGGCAGAGATTTAAGAGCTTTTTTGAAGCTGTAACAAAAACTAATGATAAAGTGAAAGATAGCTTCAAACAGTGTTTTAAAAACAAAAACAATACTGATAATGCGACACTGTTGTTCACTCTGCAAAAATATACTTTTTCAATCTTTGAGAAGTTACTTTAGAGGACATTTTAGGGTAACTCTTAAATTCATTCTGTAACTTTGTGGGATAAGAAGTTCACAAATGAATGTCATCAGTCAGTGTCCTCACTCACGTGTGTACTAATACACATGTGTGTGTATCTGTGTGTGCAGGTGTGTGTGAAGGTATCATCTCGGCTCGGTAGCAGCTAGCTAGCAGCTAAATGACTTTCCACACTTCATTAGCGGCGATGAGGTGAGCTTCTCATCTCCTCATTGTTAGCTAGCGCTAAGCTGCAGTAATCCCAAACAAAGGGCCGGGGCCTCGCAGCAGCCTGCGTGGATTAGACCGCTTTCTAGAAAAATGCAAGAGAGATTCATTCTCATTCAAATTGGCCTGTAAACAAAACCAGCGGTGGCTGGGAGAGAGATGAGAGAGGGGAGAGATGAGTGTATGATGGAGTGAGTGTGAAATATCGTGTATGTATACATGTGTAATATCTCTGTAGCGTGTGTTTGTTTGTGTGTGTGTCTGTATGAAGCAAGTGTAAATTACTGAGTGTGGAAGCTCCACAGTAAAAAAGTGAAGGAGAAAAGGAGCAGAAATGGATAAAGAATAACAATTTGACCCAGCTGTATATTTAAATTACATAATACACTCTGGCACCTCCCCAATTCAATGAAAATCCAACTTCCAATTTGGTGCTCAAAACTTTCTAAAACTACATTTAAGAGTCCATAAAAATAAAATCAAGTACTTTGGTTTGGATTCAATGTATATCATGGTTCAGGTCCTTTTAATCCTTGAACGTTTGTCAAATTGAGGGCTTCAAATGTTTGGAAAATGGACAACAGACATCAAAAGCGCCTGAATTCATACGTTTTTGAAAGAAAGAAAATGAAGTTATTTAGATTTGTTTTGCTCATTTTCCGTAAATAGGTTGCGTTCCGCTGGCTTTAATGACTCCCACAGTGATGTCTTTGTGTTAAGTCTCTGCTGCCTTAAAAAAGGGAAGTTGGTCATCAACCATGATCCATGTCTTGATCCATAGTTGTGCCATCTATGTACTGTAGGTCCTTGAATTTGAGATAATTGGGTTTGGAATTTGTTGTTTAAGTAGTTGAAAGTGATATATGGTTTGGCTTCTTTTTAAGAATATGCCAAAGGTACGACGTGGCTGATGTGTTGAAAATAGGCAATAATCGATCAGCAACATGTTCCTAAAGAATCCCCTGTAGTGTATTGTATTGGGGTCAAGGCACAAATTGCTACATTGAGGTCTCAAAACCTTGGAAAAAACCACCGCCACTTAAGTATTTCTACATATCTCCACAAACTTAAAGTAGCTGTGTGTTGTGCATGGTATATGTTTTGAAGTGACTGTCAGTCTGTCAGATCATTTAGTTCTTCTTCTCATGTAAAGATGGCTTAAAACCAGATACCGATGTTTTCATGTTCTGCTCTTTTCATTGAGCCAGATGCAGCTGCTTGTAACGGGCTCAGCAGGAACATTTTCACTCAACTGACGAGAGTTGTCCTTTGAGACATCCTGCTAATCTGACTTGTTAATACTCATAAATAACCATCCATCAGCCCAGTGAATGAGATATATTAAAGCAGGCTCCTTCATCGGGCTGATCTGATGTTTTGATTAGATGTTTTTGGGTTAATTCTGCACTAAAATACAAATATCATTACAGCCATGCATCACATTTCCTGATGCTCGTCACTCTTATTATTGGTTTTGATCATTATTAGCTGTCACTCAAATGAAATGCAAATCCAATCCAATCAAATGGGTTAGCTAACTATACAATTTGTCATTTTAATATGATGTCACTGAAAATGTAGCTGATCTGATGACCAGGCTTTCTGTGTTTTCATCCAGTATTTGATCATTCTAATGATAAAATAATCCGGTGTGTTGGTTTATAATGTAGGACATGTACAGTAGTTAGTCAAATAGTAAACCATTAGCAACCTTCAGTCAACGATTTTGGTTTGGTTGTCATGATGTGGCCTAAACGTTGCAAGTTAACCCAATAATCAAGTATTTAAAGATTGCAAATACTATCCTTAAATGTCATCATCTAGATATTAAATTTAATCTTACACCCGACTGCATTTACTTATCCATCATGCTAATGTCCTGTCTAATCTTTAATCTAAATGTCTATCCACTAAATGTTTGGATTTCTGACGTTTTAATTGGCATTTTGGTTTATCCCTATGGTACATTATATTACATTACATATCATTACAAGCTTTTGTCCAAAGCGACTTACGATAAGTGCAGAAACCATAATATATGAACTAAGTATGAAAGAAGTATGAAAAAAAAAGCTACACAGAAGTCTTAGCACATAAGGGTGGAATATACAAATGTATTTTATTGACGACATGTGCATTATATATGTACCTGGGGTAAATGTGTTAACACTCTCTGTGGTGCTTCAATGCCATCTCCAAACAAGTCTTCATCAGACCAAAGAACAGTTGTTTCTGCGGCTGGATTATTAAGAGATCATTTGTGCTTCTTTACCATGCTACTGTTCAGCTGCAGCTTTATAGAAAAGCAAAATGTCCAGGATTGAAATGATAGCAGTTTAGTTCACTAAATACATCATTATAATTTCATCATAAAACATTTCTCTGCTATTTGTGAGTTTTTAAAAAAAGAAATCACCAACATTATATTTTACGCTATAAAAAACGCTCAAGTTGACATCACGCATGCTAATATTCTCAGTGGAAAAAGTCAATAGGAGACCGTAAATGTCTTTGCACGGCTATTAAACCTAACACAAAAACGTGCTGTTTGGTTTGGCCTATTACAAACTAATGCACCAGCACTTTGTCTTTATGAGCGAATGTAGTTATCTTTCTGTTGTGAGTTGAAGTGCAATGTAATATCTATCCTTAGAGCCTCTTTTAGAGTTGAATTTGTTTCAGCTTTCCTGAACTTACTCACATTAAAGCTTAAAGTCCAGACATAATAATCACATTCATCTATTACCATGAACCATACCTGAAAAACATGGTGGCACACTGTCTGTATCTTCACTGTTTAAATTGGTTATGCTGCATTCTTCATTAATGACATTCCAGTGAAGTGTGTGGTTCTTTAAATATCTGACAGCTGTGTGTGTGTTTGTGTGTGTGTGTGTGTGTGTGTGTGTGTGTGTGTGTGTGTGTGTGTGTGTGTGTAGTGTGTGTGATGTGTGTGTGTGTGTGTGTGTGTGTGTGTGTGTGTGTGTGTGTGAGAGTGTGTGTGTGTGTGTGTGTGTGTGTGTGTGTGTGTGTGTGTGTGTGTGTGTGTGTGTGTGTGTGTGTGTGTGTGGTGTGTGTGTGTGTGTGTGTGTGTGTGTGTGTGTGTGTGTGTGTGTGTTGTGTTGTGTGAGTGTGTGTGTGTGTGTGTTGTGTGTGTGTTTGGTTCCTGAACAAACAGCTGCAGGACTACAGCATCTGTCCTGCACCTTTCTGATTCCTGCCATGTACATACTACAGCAGTTTGCTGTTAACATACGCAAATGTTGTCCACACAACTTTTTTCTTTTCCTGAAAATGTGTCCTTCAACACTAAAGCTTGTAAAGCAAAATCGAAGCTAGACATTCCAACATATCGAAGAGTAGGACGGTCGGTGTTGATACCGCCAAATTGTCTGTCTTTCCGTATTCTGACAAGAAGAGGAGTATAAATAGGAAAGTGATTACGGAAAGTTGGCCTCTAGTTTGTTACATTCTGTCCGGTCTGTGCAGTCTTAAATATGACAAGAGGCCATCTTCTGCAGATGTATCGATAGCAGATGTTTTTTTTCTCCAGAAAGCTCTGAAAAATGACTGTTTAAATTCATAGAGGAAAATTAAGCCTTTAAGAATGAGACTCATTTTTGTTTTTGGTGATGATGGTATTTGGTCTCAGTTGAACTTAATCAGCAAGACATATTTTTGACAAATACAAGGAACAAATAAAACACTTTTTGAAACAGAAAAGAGTGGCTGTAGAATATTATTACATCAACTTTTATAATGATCAACTCTAGATTTAAACTATTTAACTTTCCGTATTTGCTGATATAATATTTCTAGCCATTCAACAATATTACTGTTTTCTACTCAAGGGCAAGTATAGCAGTGTTAATGATGGCTGTGAGGTGTGACATGATTGACAGTTGGTTTGCCATATCTCCCTCAATAGGGCTCCCATTTTTCACTGATTACTGTGTCGATGTGTCTGTATAACACACACACACACACGCGCGAAACTATGCCGACACACAAAGGGAGCCCACTGTGGCTCTCCCATCAGGCCAAGGTGCGAGAAAAACACACAAAACAGACGCAGCAAATGTGTCCACACTCATGCATATGGAGTGTGTATGCATATGTGTGTATTGTGTGTGCACATGTCAATAGACAGATTCAATGTGAAAGGCATTAGCATTCAGTGATGATGTTTCTAAAGGCTCTCATGGTGCCACTGGACTCATGCGCTCACATTCAGCCTCTGTAGATGCGTTTATAATTAAAAGGGCTCTCGCTCTCTAATAGGAGTGGTGTGTGTGTGTGTGTGATTTAGAATATATGGCACAGATTGATCAGATAAAGAGCCAAAGTCATATTACTTCTACTGCTAAGCCTATTCACACTGAGAGCACTGATCCCCCTCTTTCAGTTTTTTCTCTGAGTCTGTAAATCTTCCTGTGACGCTGATTCTGCTGCTTTTCCCTTTCCTCTTCTGTTAACCCAAGTGTTTTTCAGAAATATTCCCCTCAGCTTTGGTATGTTGTGGATGCATATAGAGTCCACTGAGCTCTCTAGCTGTCTGTTGTTTGTGTTCAGCTACCGTGCCTTGTTCTGCGGAAAACCACTATTCTAGAAATGTTAAATGCATCACTTAGTCCGTTTGTAATGCAAATAAAATAAATAATGAAGCTATTTGTTTTCGGGAAACAATCCTGATTACTATAAAATGACTTATTGAAACCAATGGTCACAGTAGATAGCGTCAAAAGAGGAACATGGAATGCCGATCATGTTGTGTTTTCCTTATTTTATAGAGAGGAACTGATTTAATTTGCCGGCACACAAACAGAAAGATGCCGATGGTGCTGTACGACTGAAACTCCAGCAACTTTTTATCAGTGTGGACATTTTTCTCATATGAACTGAGTAAAGAATAATTCCAAATCTATGGTGACGCAGTATACAATATGAGGCCTTAGTATTAATTCATTGTACGTGAAAACTTTATAAAATGTGATTGGTTGAAGGATGAGCAGGCTAGTGTGTGCGTAGAAGGAAACTGGTTGTGTGTGTCTATCAATGTTTTGAAATAGATTCTTTACACACTTCTCACCTCTTCTGTCCTCCATTATCCCCCCCCTTGTATCCCCTCTCCTTTCCCTCCACTCATTCCTCTCTCCTCCTCACCCCTCATCCCCTCATCTAGTGCCCCTATCTCCTCCTGCTGCATCCCCCACAACCTCCCTCCACCCCTTTGATAGACAGGGTGTCCTCACCTTATAACGATCAGTGACATCCAATATGTTTGGCTTGGGATCATCCCCTGTGAGTCCATTGTGCTTTCTGTTAAACGCTTTATTGATTAGCCATGAGTTAATTACAAATGACATCAACCGTGGGCATCGAGGTGGCCTGCACGCGGCTGCAGGATCCATCCTGGTGGAGGGAGCTATGACATGTTGACTACACACACCTGCAGGCGTGCATCTCCACCTTAGCGGGTTACGGCTACCTGCTTTCCCTCCTTATTAACAACCATGCATTTATGACATTTCACTGTGCCTTATCAACGCTTTAAGGGCATGCAATATTTTCTGGGCCATTATAGTGAAAAGGGAGTTTTCTGCAAGACACCAGGGGTATGCGCCCTGAATGCTTAATTCTATCAAGCACAACTTGACTCACCCTATGCAAAAATTATGAGGCTGTGCCAAATCCACAGCAGACCTTTGGAGGCTAATGTATTCTGGATTTAAGCTCCATTGTAAAATCCATAACACGCCTGCACCGGACCTGCTCTGCTGCAGCACCCCGAAAACAACCCCTCACCTCTGACTTTTTGCACAAAGTTAAGAAATGTAAACAATAGCAGAATAATAATTATAGCTTCATAATGACAATAATAATAATAATCGTTTCAAGCTTCAACAGCATGCACTTTTTCGAGATGTTTCCTTTTCATGCCGTGTCAGTTTCTCTTTGACATTGCCATGTACTTTGTGCAAAAGGAAAAATGGAGCGAAAAAAATCTTTATCAAATCCCCATTCTGAGGCTTTCAATAAGGCAGGCCATTACCTCACTGGAGCTTTTGTTCGGCCTATACAAGAGAGAACAAAATGGTTATTCAGGAGGACGCTTTAGATTTTTATTGTGGGCTTGCTATTCACAAAGAGCACCGTTATTGTATTAAAAGAACCATCTGTGGCAGAAACAATGGCTTCAAATTATCTGTGAATACCCAGTGAACAAAATATAAAGCTTTTTCCTGCTCATTATGTGGGCTAAGCTAGGGGGTGGAAGATAGGAGAGGAGAGGCATAGACTTTGCTATAACTGACTTTTGTTGTTCTTGCTTGCATTCTTCTCCTTTTTAAATCGGCCCCCTTTTCACATTGTGTGTCGCCATAAACGGCTTTTCTTGTTGCAGGGCTCGCGGAAAGAAGACAGCGCAGCTCCAGACAGACAGCGGGGCTACACGGCGGACATAGCGAGCCGGCTGCCGGATAGAAACAGCGCGGACTACCGGGGATGGGGGAACTTGCGGAGGGCGCCGTTTTGAGATTTCGCGGCCGGCGTTGGGAGCTCTGTGCCGGGCACGAGTAGGCTTCCTCACCGGGGGAAGCGCGAGGGAGTTATGGAGGAGGTTGAGAGGAACGGCATCTTGTTTAATGTCTGCCAATCAAGACGAGAGGAGGACAACTCCCAAACTGGCAGTAAGTTGGAGTGCAGTGGAGAGGAGAAGCCGTTTGTGTGTGCGTGTGTTTGTGTGTGCGTGTTGAGTCGGGGTGTGTGTAAACCATGCAGTGTTGTGGAATGACACCGCATGGCATCATGAGCTTCACTGACTGTCTGAGTTGTTGGCCGCTTTGCTTTACTCAACATGCACAGAATAAATATTGTATTTATATCCTTGACGTTATATATAATAATTATGGTTATATGTTTTCCCCTTTGAATATGTATTATATACAACGGCAAACAAATGCTGGTTTAATTACAAATTATACAGAACTTTGGATTGTTATTTCTAAAATCGGTTACCTTTTATTAGGAGATTACAAATGTTTTATTTTTCTCCGCTTAATATGCTTAATATTTTACTTATATTATTAATATTTTTATTTTCTTGCTTTAGCCTATATTTTAATTGCATATGGCCTTAAACGAAATGTTGTCAAAGTTGCAACCTGACAAATACTGCATAAAATGCTAACTATTTTAAGTTTGTCGTCGACTTAAATATCATAAATATATCATGTCATATATATTTGCAAGAAATAGTAAAATTATGAGATAAACCATAATTTGAGCAATAAACTCGTGTCTTCAAAATTCAAAACAATTGGATTCCTATGTTTATCTAAAAAATAAAAGGAAAACAAGCTCTACGTTATTTATATTTTCCACAATTATCTCCGAGCAGGATGTATTAATGATTTCATGAAGTATTTTCTCGGCTGCATCCCAGCCCCTGTTACGGCCCCTAGTGGAAAGAAGAGACAAGTTTATTTCCATTTCACCTGAAATCTGTACCTCTCATTGCCATAGGCCTACAATAATAATTCAAATATATTCAAATCTTCAACATAATAACTACTTTTAATTGTGTCACGTGTAAGCTTGTATTTGCATTGTATTAGTTACAAAAGCATTATGCCATAGCTTTGTATGAGTTGACATCCTCTTTGCGCAGTTGCTAGAATATTTTCCAGTTATATTGTTGCTCTTTTTTGTTTGCTTGTTTTTGCAGTGATCCTAAAATCATCTAAATTGGTGAAACCATGCAGTATGTTGATATCACAGCGTGGGGTGCCTGCTGTATTTGCTGTATCCATCCCAACCTGGTGTATCGCGGGGGGCTTACAAGTGGTCCGAGGGAGCCGCCCTGCTAGTTTCTACAGTTTTTTTGTCTAACAACGGCTTTAATTCAGGATGATTGTGGATGCAGGGCCATTCCCGGCTGGATGGGGCCTGCTTTCAGAGAGCTGCAGGGCCCCGCTGTTCCTTTATTATCATAAGCAGATTAGAGGTAGCGGGGAACACACTCAGATGCAGATAGCAGCCGAGCGCCCCATTTCAACCTTGCATTATAATGGCCCGAGCTGCATGTGTCGCCTCTCGCAGCCTATTAAGCACAAGATGAATCTTATGTAAGGTGGCCGGGGCCGGCATAATGAGAGCACGGGGGCTCCTCTCCTCCATGTATTATCAAATGACTAAAACAAAAATAATAAGGCTTGATCCATTCACTTTCAATTATGATTTAATCTAGAGACACGCATTTAAATCAAATTATTTCAGGTGTATGTACTTGATCTACCTTTAATTATTGGGGTTGTCTGATTTGCAGACAGGCTGTGTTGTGACTGAATACACCGTGTGCCTGTCTGTTATTTTCAACTGTTGCTGGATAATAATATATAGCCTACGTGTTAAAATAAAAATGCATGCTATTTACTATAAAAAATTAACCGAACTCTAAAAACAAGCTTCCCTTTTGCTGTGAGGAGAAGCCTGTCTGAGCATTTGCAGTTGCTTGCAGTTCCCTCTCTGTCCAGTAGGCGGCACTAGTGTCCCACAGTCTTGTCTTTAGGATGGAGATTCAGCAGAAGCAAAACAAGTGGCACCCACACTTCCAACCGTAAAACATAACTTTAGTCGTTTTTGGATATTAAAACTATATGAGTGAATCATTTCGCTTTAAACACGAAGATATTGGTTTTCTGTCATAGTAATCGCAGTGTGTTCGGTTTGATCTGGAATAAAGTGAAGCAGGTGGAGGCCGCTTTTCATTCACACTAATTGGCTGACACGCTTGTTCAGGCTGATATGAATGAGCTGTGCCTTTTGTGCAAACACACTTTATCTTAAAATATTCCTCACCTTTATTTCTCCTCCCTTCGTGTCCCCGGTAGGACGTCCCCCCCCCCCCCCCCCCCCCACCCCACTACAAAGCACCAACAACAACAGCAGCACTGTGGCAGTGGAAGTGGAGTGGAGTTGGGTCTTTGTCCGGACAGATGTAGCGACAACATCCCAAACAAAAACCGCTTATTTGTGCTGAGATGAGCCCGTCTGCCTTCTGTGTGTTGGCATTCAACTTCACTAAACAAAGGGCTGGGGGAAACATCTTGGATTACCTTTCCTCTTTTCAACGCTAAAACCAGCCGTGGCTTCCCCCCCCCCCCCCCCTCTCTCTCTCTCTCACACACACACACACACACACACACACACACACACACACACACACACACACACACACACACACACACACACACACACACACACACACACACACACCAGTATATTCAACGCTTTGAGTTAAGTTTATTTAAGTGTTGTTATGTTATTGGGCCGGTAAGTGGGGGCATTAGTGACTTTTTGATTCTGAACAACAGAAGTGTCACGGGCCAGGACTTAATGTCAGAACAATGCTGTCCAAGATAAGATGATACTGACACCATTAATGTCAACATTTGATTAATTTATTTAATAGTTGTTATTTATTTTGTTCATACTGTATTACAAATGACCCTTTGCACTTTAGATTAGATTTGGATGCTGCAAATGTTAATAAGAAAACAACCAAAAACATTAATTTTTCGATTTATATCTTAGACCATTTTTGACATATGTTGTGTGTTTATTAGGAAAGTAGTATTTTACTTGTAAATGTTTGCAAAACGATTTTTCTAAACAGCCAGAAATATGTGTTCCAACTTCCTCTTTCTCCGTATTAATATAACTGCCAGTGTGCATATATTTCCATAGAAATATCTCCATAAGCCTGGAAATAGTAAATACTTTATATTGGCTCATATGGGCAGCCTGAGTGTGCGTGTGTCTCGGGCAGAGCAGCCCCGCCCATTTATGCTAATTAATGCCTCCCATTGGTGTGTCAGGGGAGCAGGCCCGCTCTGATTGGCCAGGTCGAAGCCATTTATTCTCTGACAGCCCCGTCACATGAATGGTTGTCTATTAACTTGTTCAAAAACTATCTGGAGTTGACAAGGCTCAGGCGGACACAGGCGAAAAGTACAGTTTGTTGATGCTTTCTCGGAGAGGCGACAGGAGAAGTTTTGTGGACACAACATAGCCGGGACCTATTGGGAGAAGGCTCTTTCCCACACACACTCAGCCACACTCACCGAGAGGAGAAGAGAGTGTAGATGAGACGCGGCTTGTTGTTTTTTTTCCAGAGAAAAAGTTGCAGAGCAGAATCGACAGGTAACTTTTAGCAGCAGCACTGCGCTCCCCACTGCCCTGCCTCTGGCTTGTGGAGTTTGTCTCTGTGTGTTTTTATTTTTAAATTCTCCCCCCTCTCGGGAGGTCCAACTAAAAGCTGTTCCTGATGTATAACATGATGGAGACTGAACTGAAGCCCCCTGCTCCCCAAACCAACACGGGGGGCCCGGGAAACAACACGTCCGGAAACGGACCCAACCAGAAAAACAGTCCGGAGCGGGTCAAGAGACCCATGAACGCGTTCATGGTGTGGTCCCGGGGCCAGAGGAGGAAGATGGCGCAAGAAAACCCCAAAATGCACAACTCGGAGATAAGCAAGAGGCTGGGCGCCGAGTGGAAACTTCTGTCCGAGAGCGAGAAGAGACCTTTCATCGACGAAGCCAAGAGGCTGAGGGCCCTGCACATGAAGGAGCATCCGGATTACAAATACCGGCCCCGGCGGAAAACCAAGACCCTCATGAAGAAGGACAAGTACACCTTGCCCGGTGGGCTGCTGGCTCCGGGAGGAAACGGGATGGGATCTGGGGTCGGTGTGGGGGGTGGGCTAGGCGGTGGGGTGAACCAGCGGATGGACAGCTACGCAGCACACATGAACGGCTGGACCAACGGGGGCTACGGCATGATGCAGGACCAGCTGAGCTACCAGCACCCGGGTCTGAACGCGCACAACCCGAGCCAGATGCAGTCCATGCACCGCTACGACATGAGTGCGCTGCAGTACAACAGCATGACAGGCTCCCAGGGCTACATGAACGGCTCCCCGACATACTCCATGTCCTATTCCCAGCAAAGCACGCCTGGGATGACCGCCCTGGGGTCCATGGGTCCCTCCTCGGTGGTGAAGTCCGAGTCAAGCAGCTCCAGCCCTCCCGTCGTCACTTCGTCGTCCCACCGGGCCGGCCCGGGCTGCCAAAGCGGGGATCTGAGGGACATGATCAGCATGTACCTGCCCGGGGCGGATGTCAGCGAGCAGAACGCCCAGACCAGGCTACACATGTCCGGCCACTACCAGAGCACCGTGCCCGGGACGACGATCAACGGCACGCTGCCCTTAACACACATGTAAGAGACACACAGAGAGAGAAAGAGAGAAAAAATGAACTTTTATAAGATAAACTGTGGACTATTAACGTTGGACTATTTTTGTACAGAAAAAATTCGGGGTGGGAAAAGTTGTATAGAAGTCTCCAGGAAAAGGACACACGACTCTTTTTTTCTTTCATTTTATTCTAAGGAAGCTCTAGAGGAACGGTAGGAGATCCCCTGGTCACTGGTGGATGAAGTTTGGAAGACTAGAAAGTGGGAGTCGCAATCAAATGTTTTATTATTGCAATCACCTTTTTGTACAGTATTTATCAAAGAAACATTACAATCAGATTAAATTGTTTGTTAAACTGCAAGAGGTTGCAATTTCTTTTTTTCTTTTTTTCTATATATATAAAGCAACGCCGGTTCTGCAGAAAATATTAAAAGTGAAGATGGCAGAACTGGAATTATATGGGAGTGATCAGTTATGCTCCTTTATACAGGAAACATTGGGAAGAAAAGGGACATAAAACGAAGCAGGTACTGTTTTTTTCATTTAAGGTCAATACTACTTAACATTTTAATTTCTTAAAAAATGTTAAGACACTTTTTTTTTCTCATACAACTTAAAATATAGGTTGTTAATTTATATCTCCGTCTCCCACTTTTCATCTGTTAGAGGTATGACGCTTGTGCTCTTTATTTTCTAATTGAGTTGTACAATTTCTGTATATTTACTGTGATATTTTAAGTTTTTATTTCAAAAATCCATTCCCGTAGTTGTATTTTAAAAATGGTGGCCTGTACGCAGAAGCCAACCATTCCATGTATATACTGGAACTAATACCATGCTTATAACAGTTACAATTTCAGCTGAGTATATTTTTTTTTCAATATGCAGTTTGAAATGAATAAATTTTGGAAATTTGGATACTTGAAATTGTTTGAGTTTTGATTTTATTTCTCTTTCGTATTTTGTTTCAATTGTCCTCTGTCTGTGGAGCTTTTCTGTCTTTCTGCTGATGTTAATTAATTCCTGTAACTGTAACACTGACTCTTTACATCTTCATGAATATAAAGTACAATATCTAGGCTAGAAAAAAAAGATTTGGGGGGGTTATCATTGCTTCTTTTTAACTCCACTGTTCAAATAACTGGGCGTCATGGTTTCTATTTTCTAGTGCCTGCGGAGGGTCCAAGTCACGGTGTGTTGCCTGTTTCATTAAAAAAGTCGGCCAAAATTCAAACAACATTCCGAAATAATGTCATCTATCCTTTTTTAAACAAAAAAATATAATCACCAATAATAATGACTGTTGAGGCCCAGGCTACATTTCTACATTTTATTTTTAATGAATGTATTACATTAGCCTATGTATTATTGTGTATCAATATATTGGCCTGCTTTTGGGACAGGAGACTGATTGAGAACTAATAAGGTTATTTAAAAAACGGGCATAAAAAACATATTTATTTCCATAATTAATTTACAGTTATTATAGATTGGTACATGTCTTCAGCATTTCTGTCATTGGTGGATTTTTATTTGAACGACACTTAACTGTGACAGCAATCTATGAGTATTTACAACAACCTAATCATTTGAGCTCAGGCCTGTTTCATGTTGTTACAGTTCCTCTCGATGTTTGGTTTAACTAATAAGGTCGGTGTGATACTTTTTGGACTATTTTTGCAATACTCACAATAATGGAGCTGCTTATCACTTATCAGCTTATCACTCTAAATGTTCAATTAGGTCTACATTGAAAGATGAGCCCTGTTGAAAGGAGCCAGGCGAGCGGGACCAGCGAGATGCTTTTTCACCCGCCATGTAATGGCTCCATATAAAGTCTCGAGTGAGCCCATTTTAATGTAATGTTTAATCAAACGGGCCCTGCTGTTTCCGGTTAACCCCGGTTCTCACGGTTCAAGCTCACCGGGACTCATCATTACCAACAACCCCTCCTGCCTTAGAAAAAACACGGAACCGGTTCCAAAACGTTCCCATGCATCTACCAGCCACCCCTCCTCCCCCATAATAATAATAATAATAATAATCCATGATGAGCTAACTGCCTGAATTTAACTAACGGTTTTAAATCTGGTGTGTGAGAGAGAATGTGTGTACACAGCGAGGTAGATTAGGGCCGTTGTGTCTTGCAGGCTGGGTCCCGGGGGAGTGGAGCTCACATTAACCGGCAGATGAATATTTGAAGAGGCCCCTCGGTATTTATCCTCTCCCCCCCTCTCTGTCTCTCTCAGCCGGACCTTCAAGAGGTCAGGGGATCGTTGGTTGCTCCATTAATTATTGATCCGAGCAGCTGAATTGGTTGTAATAGCCGAGCACACCGGTGATAAACCAGTTGTTTTTAAAAGGTCGGACGCATTAAAGTCTCGTTTTTTTTCCCACCAACACCGGGCCCCTGCAGGCCCGGAGGCCCCGCAAAATGATTATTTTTTCCCGGCTGAGCGCAGCACCTTTGATGTGGTGGAAACGCTTTCTGAATGCAGTGAATACATTATGTAGCCATTTGATGGTTAACTTGTATTTCCTATGGAGTCCCATAAAAAGCTGAGGATTATTTGTAACGCCTGTAAAGATTGCATGTTCAAAATCAGGGTTTAAGGCCTGGGCTTCTTTTAAAAAACAAAACCAACGTGTTATAGGCACACATGTTATCATGTTGTGCTTGATACTGATGCCTTCTCTCTGGAGTTTATTTGGGAGTATTTTTGGCAACACATCCATGCTTTTAAATGTCCACTCTGTTTGTATTTTATTGTGAAAACCTTATATTAACGATAAAATAGTCCCTTCCCGTGTGAGTGAGGCCACAAAGTGGGACACGGTAAATGTTCACTCTGAAAACACTGATATCGCGTTATCGCAGTAGAAAAATATTAGCCCGCATTTAGCCCTGTGCTTTCCAAAAAGTGATTTAATCTCAGAGGAGCTTGGAGCTCAATGGCGCTCCTGTTTAACATTAAATAAAGGCTCTGCACAGCACAGCAGCTGACAGTGAGACAGGGAATCAAGTGTCTCACATGTTACACCTCATACGGTGATAATGCGGGGGCTGAAGCCAACCTTATAATACTTAGGCTAGTTAAAATTAAAGTTAGGCTATGTTTACGCCATATAATGTTCCTGATTGCTACTAAAAGAACACTTTTCATTTTACATCAGCAGGTGTGTTTGTGTGGTTAAACTGTGAGGCCCGGTCAAGGTGTTCCCCTACATCCTTTCATCCCACACACCATTCATCCACCCATCCATCTTTATATAACCATCCGTCCGTTCATCCATCCACCCGTCTCCCCTTCTGTTGCTCGCGTGCAGAGTCTGGCTGTCGCAGCTCGAGGATATTTGGACTGCAACAGGTGGTAAGCGCGAGCCTCTGCTTTTTTTTGCCCCATCTTTAAAAAAAACGCCTAGATGTTATCTATAATAACCTGGCGCGTGTGTGTGCGCTGTATATAGACCTCGGGCTCTTTTTTAGTGGCCTTTATCACAACATGTGAAGTGTTACATTTTGTAGATGTAACACTTTACTTGTTATTGGAGGCACGAAAAAAAGTTATTATTCTACTTGTTATAATAAAGAATAAACAACATGTCCTTAAGGATCTCGCTCCTTCAGTGTGTCATTAACCACAAGGCCTCAGACTAAATAACACATTAGATACTTGTATTTTTGAATGAATATCATGTTTCCACAATGCGAGATCACAGTTTTCGGTCTATCATATGCTGGCCGTTTTACTATTCCTATATATGTTTGTTTTTTAGATGATACGAGTTTTACAATTAGGTCAAATGACCCCCCTCGCCCGCGCACGCACACACACACACACACACACACACCACACACACACACACACACACACCACACACACACACACACACACACACACACACACACACACACACACACACACACACACACACACACACAAAAACGAGTTTAGTGGCCTGTTGTCCCACGAGAGCCACTTTCCTTTTTCACCACGTTGCAAATAATAAGGAGGAGGGGGCATGACGTCACCCAAACAAAGCGCTCGGTCCTGATGTGTGTTTCCGTTGGTTAGTTTACTTTAATTTATTGTTTCTTCTGTGGTGGACATGTAATCCAATTGTCATCAGGAAAATTAATGTATAGGCCCGATTGAACTTGACAGTATTAGCCTAATGGCAAATAAATGGGCAGGCTAATCAGACCAATCATAAATCATAAAATAGTCTAACTACAGAATAAAAAGTATATTTCAAATATGTTTCGCCATTCATTGCCATTACTGACCTCTTCCCCAAATAGCCTATGTTTGTAGTACTGCAACATGTTTCCACTGATTGATTGACAGCTCTTCCAATGAAAAACAAATTCATATTTTAAAAATATATTTAGTTGTATGTTTTACAACTTGCAGACATGTATTTCATGCAGTCAATATTTTTCATGTTCACGCAGGTGGCGCCCACGTCCTGCAATCATCCTGAAACAAATCAGTAGAAGAAGAAATAGGATCGTTGTATGAATAAAGGTCAGAATTGTTTGGCTGAAAAGTATTGCAATGTGCCTTCCCATACTGCTGCTGAGTCAATTGAACACTTGTTAATTGTTATTATGAGTCCAACGGAGTTTGTATCATTCTGCAACCAGGAAGTTTTATTTTTTAAAGACTGTTGATATATCTGGCTTTTTCTCAGAGAAAGACTAGCAATAGCAAATAGTGAATAGCAAACTGTCAGAGCAGAGAGCTGTGTGTACGTGTGTTGGTGTGTGTGCGTCAGTGTTGGTTTGGAGCGCAGAGGGACTGAATGGCAGCCAGTAGCCTGCTGATCAAGCGCAGGTGCAGGGAAGGAAAGCGGGTGGTTTTCGCTCTCTTTCTTTATCTCTCTCTCTATCTCTCTCCCACACACGCACGCGCGCGCACGCGCGCGCGCACACACACACGCACACACACACACACACACACACACACACACACACACACACACACACACACTTCCATTGAATCGGACCACACACTGACACAGACCAGCATGCCATCAGCCTCGCGCTGTTTTCGGCCTGCATTCTCAGAGGCTCTAGGCCTCTGCGACACCCCCCACTTTTTTTCTCTTCTCCTTCCTCCTCCTCCCCTCTTCCTCCCCCACCACGTCACCGGCGACTCGAGCTCCGTTTATCATTTCTGCTCATTGATGCTGACAGCTTTATGGAGCCCCATCATTAAAGGAATGCTCGGTTTGCAGCGGATCAACAACTCTTGACAAAAAAACAACCGATAGTTGTGTCCCTTTTTTGTTTTTAATTTAACTATAACTCAGTGTCGGACAGAAGGGGATTAGCTTCAACAAAGTGGTATACAATACAAGTTGTACTTCAACTCCAAGCAGATCCTTCTGGTGTTAGTCCATTAAACAGAAACATATTGTGTTAAATGATTAACAAAATATATTAAACGTTTAGGTTAGTTTGACTCAGCACCACCTGCACCAGCTTCAATAAAAAGCTTGTTATAAAAACTACTTGTTAGGCTTTATTTTCCATGCAGCTACTTTCGACATAAAGTGCTGTAACATATTAACTGAATACTTTATTGTCTTCTGATCTTTTTTTTCATCAACAACTCTTTATATCGTCACTGATCTGTTAATTGTGGCTTATTGAATAGCGTGTTAAATATGTTATATGTCTTAATTTAGCTTGTTTAAAATGTGGGTTCCTAAACATTTAATGATCTAAAAGAAGACAATTATTGAAAATACTTTTTTCCATATACATTCCAGTTGAAAAAAGTTATTGGCCTGTATAGAGGTCTGTATTATGTCTTGTTGTATACGTGTAAAATATGACACCGGATAATGTATTGATTAAGCATCAGTTTTCATTCCTCTGATATGCCTATTCTGCTTCTTGAAGAGATTAGCTTGGGAGAAATTATTATTTTCAATTAAAAAAGCTTAATTTTGTTTTGTTATGTCCAGGACTAGGTCTAATAAGACTGTAAAAAACATCACTCGTGTTACTGCTCTTACAATCACTAATTTATATCGGTATAGCCACACACAAAAAATCCCAGTGTCAATATGCACATTGTCTTATAACTAATTCGAGTTAATACAGCCATAATGGCGGTATAAACGACATGCTAATTGGGCCCTTTTTCCTTCACAACAATGCTAGCAGATCAGAATCTCTTTATTATTTAATAACGTCAAACGCTTGGCTGGCTGTGCTGGCTGCTGTTGGGGAGGACAATGCAGCTCCGATTCAGGGGATCCACTCACAACAAGCTATATGGTCATGTGGAAAAAAACTGAGGGCTGAAGCTTTTCAGTATAGGAAAGTGAGCAGATTAACTGAGATTGGGGGCTTTTAGGTTCAAACAAACACTTTGAAATATAAACAAAATAAAGGAGATTATTTTGTATTCGCCTTTGCTTGTTTCCAGGCTGTTTGAGCCCGTTATTGCAGCTTGAAGCAACAGGTGACTGTGGGACCGGCCCATCGCGCAGCTGCAAGTGAAAGTGCTGCACGCTCTGCTGCGCCTTTGTTGTCCGGAACTGCGGAGAGTTTGTTTACTGATGTCCCTCCTCGGTGGGGGGGGGGGGGGGGGGGGGGGGGGGGGGGGGGGGGGGGGGGGGGGGCAGTTTGCAGCGTGCAGCGTGCAGAGGAGCAGGGTTGGATGAAAACAACATCGTTGCTGGGTTCACACACTGTCTCAAACAGTGACTGGATAAGCACAACACTCACGAGGTGCACAGTGATCCAGCTGGCTGAGGGGTTTTGCACTTGTTTAATCGTCCGGCCAATGAGCTTTTATTTCCGGCACCGTCACTTGTTGAATCAGGGTTACAAAAAAAAACAACTTCTGGAATATGTCATCTGTTAAATAATATCATATTTATTTCGTTTCATGGTAAAAAATAAAATAAAAAAGGAGAAGAAATTGATAATTGTGTTCCCTTGTTTAGTTCTTTATGCATTATTTGATACTTTTTAAAAGGCAGTTTTTTGTTTTAAAAAAAAATGGAATAACTCGATTTTTAAAAGAAATACAAATCAGCAAGTCAGACGTGTGTTTGCACTAATTTGAACAGATCTAACAACTTTTTTAAATGATATTGTCACTGTTCCTGTGAAGGCCCTCTGAGTGTGTTGCGTTCAGAGGTTCCCTGGTAGAGAAGGCTGTTGAGCTGATGGGACTGAATCATCATATTAACAAGCCAACAGACACAACCCCCTCCTTTGGTCTCATTTCCCAGCATAGACACTAACCTCTTTCACTCTGTCATCAGCCTGACTCTCTCTCTCCACCGACTCCAGCACACAACAGCACCGTCCATTGTTCCCGCCCCCCCTCCCTCTGCATGGCCCCCCGACCCAACTGTTGACCAACAACTCCACTCGCACAATAAACGGGGAGGGAGACGGCAGGGGGGAGATTGTCCTATTTTAGAAAACCAAATATTCAGAAATGTTAGAGGGAAAAGTGATTTGACACATGGCCTGTAATGATCTGAAAGAGATTAGACATATGAGCTCTAGAAATTGAAATAACATAGCCAAATAACAAAAGTGTCAAAATTAAATACAGTTTTCGTTTATATTTCAGCAGTCACATTCAATATTCACAGAATCCACCGTTTACTCGCTTTTGCTGTGTGTATTGCTTTTCAAAATAAAAGCTTTAGAAATAGTTTTGGAGCAGTCGAAAAAAAAAAGGGGGGGGGGTCCACAACCCGCGTGCCTTCGAACCCTCGGGGACATGCGCGAGTCTTCTGAATGGATGCTGCGGAACTGAATGTGTGTGTTTGTGACTGTACTTAAAATTATAGCATGTTTATATTTTTCAATTCGATATTATAATGAATTATAATGAATCTGTATAAAACTATATTACACAGATTTGTCTTATTCTTAAATAATAATTGTTATTATAAGTTATGTCAAAAATAACCATAACAAATAAGTAATGCATGATTATTGCCCTCTTCTGTCCTTCGTATAAATATCAGGTCGCCAATTGCTTACCTTTTAGACCCCAACATGTTTTTGTAAATGTTTACTTACAGAAAATGTTTTAACTTGAACTTCTTTGCAAGTAGGCCTACTAATGTAGCCTAGCTCACAACATCCCTTAGCAAATTGAGTTAACCATCTCTATCAATAGCTTTTTAGATTATTTTTTTTGTAAACTGACTTTAAGGCCAGTCATTACAGCTACAATGTTAAACATAAAATTAAGGGTTTAAATGTAATTTAAATGTGTTTCGAATTGAAAGTGTTTTAGACGAGATCACATTTCGCTTGTCATCAGTCAACGCTGTTAATGTGTGTTAACCCCACAGGACAAGGTGTAAATGTGTTTGTAAGGGCAGGCTTACATTACAAGGTGTCACCCAGATACTGCAGTACTTCTCAGTGACTCCACACACACACACACTCACACACACACACACACACCACACGCACACACACACACACACACACACACACACACACACACACACACACACACACACACACGCACACACACACACACACACACACACACACACATATATTTAGGCCAAGCTCATCCTGCAGACAACACTCCCCACTTGTGTTTCCCCTCATTCTGCACTGTTTTCCTCCCCTCTTCACGAATCAGATAAAAGCGTGCATGCTCAGTGGATGATGAAAGCATCCTCTAAATGTCATTTGCCCAATGTTTTTGTGTCGCATGCAGATGAATTTAGACCCTTCAGTGCTGCGATACTGGGCTGTTAAACCAAATCATGTTGACACACAGAACATCACCCCAGATTACATTCCTCCATGTGGAAATGTCATATCTGTTTCAGTAGTGAATTATTCATCTGACCTCGGCTGCTTTACTGTCACTGTGTTCTACAAGTTGCTGAATGAATCAGCATCTGTAACGAGCATTGTTAGAATCCAGACATTATAGGTAAAAAGGTTTTTTACTACACTGGTCAGTTATAGGATTTGGCTGTTTTGCTTTCCTGACATGTCTCTTTTTAGACTAGTGGAAATAAAACATCTTAAGTGTTTATTTTTCTCTTTACGTCTGTAGAGTTATTCTAATTTCACCACAAGTTGGCACAAGATAATCCTCATACTCTGGTGCAACTTTTTTTTCTTATTGTAAGTTTTTAGCTGCTGATGTTCTACATGATGCTATTAGTTTAATTGAATTATCCAAAAAAAAGACTCATAACATGAGCAAAAATCTCTACTTCAGTTAAATATTTCAAAAAGTTTCCACTTTAATTATCTATATTGTTAAGTGTTGAACCTGTATTTATCCAATTTTAGGATTTACCTTCCTTAAATGTATGCAAATCAGTATTTATTTTAATAAGAAAATAAATAGTTTAACTTTTTTCACCTGCAGTTTTGAACAGGTTACTTTAAACGTCAGGTGTTCAAGTGGTATTCTTCCTTCAGTTTGCTGCGTTCCCCCCCATACGTTTCTAAGAAAATGAAAGTCAATAAAACCCAATTAAACTCTCCTGCAAAAGAAAATAAATGATAAAACACATTTCCTGAAGCTACACTTGGAGCTGACATCAATCAATCAATCAATCAATCAATCAATGTTTATTTATATAGCCCAATATCACAAATGTTACATTTGTCTCAGTGGTCTTCAGTGTGTACAGAATATCAGTATGACAATACAACACATACAACATCAGTAAGAGGGCCCACTGTGGGTTGTTGACAAGAAGAAATTCCCTCTTAATTATTAACCGTTTAACATCACAGCTCATAAAAGCTGTTACATGATCGATTTACTGGCACCGTTAATCTTAAGGATGATGATAATGTCATAATTAGTGCTGTAACGTAATCAAGCATCTTGTCATCCTACATAATATAGGTCTACAGTAGTAAAGCTCATTTAGACACTGAATACCTATGCATTCATTTGTTTTGACTGGTTCAAACTGCGCGGTGATATGAGCCTTGCAGTTATGTTCTGCACGTGGTGATAGATATTACTGCTTTAATACAGTAAACTCATGCTACTCTGAAAACACAGCGACTGGGTGTTCACGAGCACCGTTTCCCTCAAATCTCATCTGTATTCCTGCTTAAAGTAAATCGTGAATTTGGAAGAACACTGCACAGGCGCTTCCATCTCTACGTTTCCGCATTTGTTCAGCTCTTTTCTTTTATTAAGCGTACGAGCTGGTTCCCAGTCGATCATGTTGACGGTAGTGTAGATTTCGATTGATTGCATCAGTCACTATGGGGCTATTCTGGAGCTGGTGACTCTGAGGTCTCCCTCTCCCTCTCTGCGACTCTCTGACAGAAGCTGTTGTTGAATGGAAGAGTGGCCTCTTTCAGTGTGGGTGTCCCCTCGGGGCCAACTGGGATAGATAATCAGACAGGACAGTTACAGACAGACAGGCAGACAGACAGATGCACTGAACTCTTGTTGTTTCTCCTAAATCAGGCCAGAGCACATTTGGGAGAGTTTTAGATGAGTATTTTTTATTTTACACAAGTTATGGATTCACTTTTGTAACCATTGTTTTATTATTATCGCCTTCTTTTCCCCTCAAAAACAATAAAGGGTTTAAATGCTGCTAACATTGTCTGTTAATCAGTGGAACACAGCAAGTAAACCTTTGCTATAATCTAAAGAGTAGGCCTAAAACATGTAATCCCCCTTTAGATTAGATTAAATGAGATTAGATGAGATTAGAATCATTTGTATTGGCTCCTGCATTACAAAGTCACAGGACAATAAATTAAATAGAGCTAAGCATTTTGCTTAAATAACAAAAGTTTCAAAAATATTACCCTTACCCTTAGTCCTTACCCTATATGGCACACATAAGGTTGGTTAGTTAGTTAGTTAGTTAGTGAGTTAGGTACATTAATTGCATACAAATCTTTCAAACCTTTCTTTCATACATTTCACTTTGCCACTAAAGTCTCTCTTCCTATAACCCAACTTTAGTTTTTCATCATCCATCCACAAGAACTCATCAGAAAAAGATAAATGATTTTAATAAACACAATAAAGGGGCCCTATTCATTTTCAGGTTCACATTTGTATTTTGTGACACGTTTACACGTTTTAATGTTAAAAGTGTTTATTTTTCACCTCTTTTCACCCTCTGTCTGAAACCAGAGCACAGTCTGCTCTGATTGGTTAAGTAGCTGGCTCTGTTGTGGTTAGTCAACTGCATAGTGATGTCCCGCCAATTATCCAATCACGTACAATGTGTTGGATCGCTAGCCAATAGAAGCGCAAGTGTTACATAGCGAGGTCACTATGTCAAGGAAGTAAATAAAGGAGTCCAATCGAGGCGTTTCAGGCGGGGTTATTCAACATTAAATAACAAAACAATTAATTAATATAATCTTCAATCACTTAAATAACATAAGATGCAAAGTATTTTCTCTTGAGGGATCCCAAAACATGTATTTTCCGTTGCTAATGTAGCATACTTTGTGTACCCAAAGATATTTGTACTATGTTATTCCCCAACTTGCTTTAAATATATATAATTTCTGATGTCACCATAATCAACTGAGGGTTAGGCTAGGTTTTTTTTATAGAAACAAGTCCTGTTTCTCTCTTGAGGCCAGGAAAAGGCTAGTCACTGTGACCTTTTTACCTGTGCTGGACTATGGTGATCTATTTTATATGAATACGCCGGCCAATTACCTCACCAAGATAGATGCCGCCTATCATAGTGCACTGAGGTTTGTGACAGACTGTAAGACTTTGACTCATCATTGTACCCTGTATACAAGGGCAGGGTTGCTTTCACTTACTGTACTGCGGCTAAATCACTGGTATCTTTTTATTTATAAAGCAATGTTAGGGAAACTTCCGTCTTACATCTGTTCCCTGATCTCACAGCGTATTGTAAATGGCTACTGCCTGAGATCTAAAGCTGTGGTTGTATTACATGTGCCAACTGCTAGGACTGTTTTAGGAAATACAGCTTTTAGATGCGCAGCGCCGCTAGCATGGAACAGTCTACAAAAGGAATGGAAGCTAAGCAGTTTGATTCCATTTCATGTTTTTAAAGCTAGGATAGACGCTATACAATCAGAACATATTGGTGTCTGTAAATGCTACTAGTATACAAACTGTAGTATCATATAATGTCCTTTGTTTTCTGTCATGTTTGTATTAATGTTTGGAACTAATTGAAGCAGGTCACCATTGTAAAAGAGGTCTATGATCTCAATGGGTTTTATCTGTATAAATAAAGGTTTTGAATTGAATTGAATTGAATCAACAACTCAGTATTTTTCAGATTTCACTCCAAACAAACTTATCTCATGCTGATAAAGAGTAGCAAACACATTTATGAATGCAACCAAACATTACACTTTAGCTTCACTTGGGCTCATGTTTCAAAAGACTGCATGATCATAACCGGCCTCAGCTGTGGAAGTTTCGATCACAACAATTCTGAGTGCACCTGTGTGTGTACATGGGTGTGTGTGTATGGACTGGAGAGAGAGAGACGTAGAATTGAGGGCAGAGAGAGACAGACAGAGAAAGGGACAGACAGGTTTGTCCTGGCTTGGGTTGGGCAGGTCAGTGCAGCAGCATTTGATTGTAAATAAGAGAGGAGTCAGTTCACACGCCGATCAAGTGACTGCCGGGAACAAGCGAGCCATTTGAATCAGGTGGCTATCTCCCTATCTGAGAGATCAGAGCCCTGTCACCCCCCTCCTCCCTCTGCTCTCGTCATTGTGTGTTGCGCAGTAAAGGGACACACACACACACACACACACACACACACACACACACACACCACACACACACACACACACACACACACACACACACACACACACACACAGAGGCACACAGAGGCACACAAGTGAAATGACATGTCCCTCCCTGCTGGCTATAAGGGCAGGCGGAGTGGCTGGATGAGATTTCACTGTCTCACGTTAGCAGAGGTGAGGAAAGGAGAGGAGGAAAGAGGAGAGCAGCCCCCCCCCCTGTATTATAACACTCTCCTGTCGTTGGCTCTGTTATCATTCAGAATTACTACAATAAATCATGTTTAACCTGGAGGTATCAGATGTAGCGTCACATTCAAAGTCAAACTTGTTATAGTGTACTGAGCTTCTTCAACATTTGCTCTGATTTATCATGAACCTTTAAATATGTAATGTGTAAATGGCCGGGAAAGCTCTTTGTGAATATTGTTTAACACTTACATCTTCTAAAACAGATTAACTACATACAAACAACTTTTTACATAGATTATGAATCAGATATTTCATAATTATTGTATGTAAGGTGTGCAATATGTTATCCTAACGTAAGCCTTCATTTACTGATCATCCCATGACCTCATTCTTTGTAGTTTTTTACCTTTTGCTTAATGCTGATAATGTAAAATGTTCATAAATAAAATAGAAAAAGGAAACAAAAGCAGGGGAATTGATGCATGATTCTTTTTTCAGTCATTTATTTTAAGATGTCCAAGCATTCTCAAAATGTCTTTAAATTGCCAAAAGCAAATCTCTTCTTTTGAGAAGCTAAAATCAGCAAAGTTTTTGCTCGATAAATGACATTTACAATTACATTTTTTTAAATGATTTATCATTAATTCATTTCTTCACAGAATAAGTAGCCTCTTCTTATATAACAAGTATTGGTCCCCTCTGCTACAGGAAACCAGAGTCTGCTATCCATTTAGTCTGGCGGTCCTACTAAAGGCCCTATAAAAACATGGATCAAATAAAACATGAGAGAAGACACACACACACACACACACACACACACACACTCGTTTTTTTCATGTTGCGTCTTGACAACGACCCCCAGGGGAGACGATGATGTGTGACAGCTGCTTCCTGTTCATATTGATTAAATGACAGGCTGGATCATTTAGCGATTTACCGAGTGACGGAGCTCAAACGTGAGACGCCGCCTTGAGGGAGACTCAGGACGGCGAGCAGGGACAGCCTGCACTTAACGTCCAGAGACATCGTCTCCATCCCACTGTGACACTATGGATTACACTGCTCATTTCTGATGTTAACACAATCAATACAATAACTTATATCTGAGAGCTCACTGCAGATTCAATCACATGACACGGTCTAGTGGGAATAAAGATGTTAGGAATACAAATGTTATTAAAAAAATAAGTTTGTATACCAAGTAAAAGACGGATAAGATTATGCACTTATTGTATTTTGGCCACCATTCCTGTTTACAAAAGTCAATTTTATTTAATCTATCAATAAACGTGTGAAATCATATTGTAAGGGATAGGGTTATGATTCCAGAAACTGCCAGTCAACAGTAGTTTTCTTTAAATATAAAAAAGAATGCTTGATTTGGAAACCATTAGGAAGGCTAAAATAAACTCTTTGTCAATATGCAGCAGACTGGAATATGTCAGAACAGAAAAATGTGCCTAAAAGAATAGATATTACATAAAAGAACGGAATTAAACAAAACGGGAGAAAAAATAGTGTGAAAAAAAAGTAACGATAAAAGGATATTAAAGATACATTAAATATAAGAGAACAGGCAGATGTATTAATGAAACTTACTCAAATAAAGGATTGTATGTATTGAACACATTCCACCTAAAACATGTCTGTACAAAGAATGTGTGTTGTTAAGGTGTGAGAAGCTCCACAAATGAAAGCTGTGAACCTTTTGATGAGGTGACGAGAAGGTTAATGTGGAAGAGGAGGTTTGATTTGGAGCTTTGTAGCTGTCAGGTTTTTGTTGAAGAAGAAAGGTTGTATCGAACATTTTGTAAGCTTCCTTCATCTTAAAAGCATATTTTATTCTTTTGCAAGTAAAATGGTTTGTACATAGTCAGTGCATACTTACGGTACACTACGAGACAAGAGTGGATTCAACAGGAAAGGAACAAGCTGGACAAGAAAGGACATGAAAACTCCAGGGGTGTCTAGAGGCAGCTGTGGCTCAGTGGATAGAGTGCTGGTCTTCGAATCAGGGGGTAGCAAGTTCAAGTCCCACTGCAGTCAGCATGTCGTTGTGTCCCTGGGCAAGACACTTCACTCCAAATTGCTCCTGTGGGGATTGTCCACAGTACTGAATGTATGTGAGTCGCTTTGGATAAAAGCGTCTAACAAATGACATGTAATGTGTTTCTCAATGTCGAGGACGCTTCCTTGGTAGGACATGTCTTCCGAGTCAGGTCCTTCAGAAGCGAGGCAAGCATCCTTCCTAGCCTCGGAAAACGAAGAATGGTGGAACAGGCTAACAGGTGTGCAGGTGTGCGTCATATGCGAGGCCCCGCCTTAAATGGAGCGCGATTTCCGCCAAAGATTTTGGAAATTGGTCCGTCCGTGTGGGGATTTTAAGACCGCGGTGGATACACATGTGCAGCCTCGAAATTTCCCGCAATGAAGGACGCCGGCCTCGGTAGAATTCCAAGGATCCTGGACATTGGAACAGTCCTTCGGCGGGACTCGATGACGTGGGATCCTTGAAATAGTGGCTCTGGAGCAGCCTTCCTCGACATTGAGAAACACCCTAGGTCTATTTATGTGATAGAAGAAGTAGTAAAATCAGGACATGCTATGAAAGGGGCAGTTGTGATACGACGGGACAAAATACATCTAGACTTAACCGTGCAGGAAATGACATGGAAAGAAAAGAAAAAGCAGGTCAAGAAAATATGTTATACGAAGAGTAGACAGGACAAGGTCAATAGAACAGGAAATAGGCAAGATGAGATCCGGATGCAATAGAATACAAATGGACAAAATGTGCTAATAGTAAGTGCTTGTGAGTAGTAAGCTATAATTAAAGGAGTAGTTGAGCCTTTGCAGTGTGCTCATGGTAGTTCCACTACATTCACATTTTTAATAGTGATCAACTGAGGCAATTTACGATTTTTAGCCATCCTTTGTTGGAGTACACTGAAACTACAATAAAGATCGGGCCATGGAAGGAACATTCTATATTGAGATATTGCTTCTCTACTCTGATCAGGCCCCCTTGACCAACCTTTCCCATTTTTCTCAAAAAAATAATTATCCAGGGTATTTTATAACAAATTGATTTTGCTAGCATTTGACCATTTTATGTTGCTTTTCTTTTAGAACTTTGTGTCTTATATATATTGATAATTAGAATGTTTTGGTAACTTTAAAGAACCAAAATAGAGTGCAAAGTTGTTTACAGAGCCATAGGACAGGATCGTACATTACAGAACACAAACAGAAAATGATGGTTCAGAAAAAACAGCTCTGTCCTGAGACGGACGGGACACATCGCTGTCTCCTTTCTGTCTTTCAGTATTGTCCCTGTGTCTGTTGTGAGTCAACAGTACTGGGACAGACGGGACGTTTGCTGCTGCCAACTGTCCCGGGACTCTGAGTTTTTTGGCTGTCTGTGGGCACGTCAAATGTGTGGCCTTGGGAACGAGCCAGGTGAGGCTGTTGAGCACAGATTAAGGCAGAGATGGATCAATCACTCCCGTCTCTGGGCCGGTGAGTGACAGCTAGCCTGGGGACACAAACATGGACACTATTGATTTTGAGTCCCCTTCCATTAGATTACTTACACACAGCCAAACATTTACAATTGCATGAACACACGCGAAGATGATAGACCTTGTTTCTTTATCTCTGTCTGGTTTCATGTCACTCCGTCTCACACACGCTAAGTTTCTCTTGTTTGGACTCTTGCTGTGCGTGAATCTCTGTTTGCCCTCTGGCCATGTTTTCTAACGGGCCTTCAGGATATTTAGCAGCATGGAGGGAGGTCTCTATAGCACTTGAAGGAAGCTATTAGCAATAAAATGTCATATACTAAGTAGTTTACAGTGTGTGGAGAAGAGCAGCCTGAAATAGTTCAAGCTTCATATAGAAAAACTAGGAATCAAGACCTGCTTTAAATGATCTATAAACATTGATTGTGTTATTTAATTTCTATACTTTGTCCAAAATGGTTGAAACTGTAAGCCAACTTTCTGCGCACTATCGGTCATTGAACTCTCTCCTTTAGTGTTTGATGTACACCAAGAACACCATTTCTCATCTTTTGCAGTTGTGTTACAACCATAAGAGTTTTTCTTCATCCAAACTTTTGGAAGTTCTCCAACTGCTGGTCAACTAACATTGTCTGGCAGATAATGAGCCATTTTACTCTTTAGATGCCCAAAAAACTTCTCCCACTTTAAAACGAAACACAATTTCCATTGACTAAAAGTTCTATAGATAGTAAAGGAAGAGAAGAGAGGAAATGTAAAAAATGAAATGTATAAACAAACAGCCTCAGTGTGGCTGTGGATGATGGGGGGGACGTCTGAATTTGGAGCAGTGGCCTAATAAGGCTAAATACCACACTGAATAATCTCCCAGTAAACTGTCTCATGAAAAACACAGAGATGCAACAGCAGCAAGTCTCGCTTTCTACCAGGCGGCCCTCCCCTTCTCTCTCCTTTACCGGTGTGTGTATGTGTGTGTGTGTGTTTCTCTCTCTGTCCACAACGTATTCTGTCTTTCTCCTCTATCTTTACTTTCTCGCTCCTGCTCTCCTCCTCCTCCTCGTCTCGTCTCAGTAAGTAGGATAAGGCTTGGAGAGCTCTGTCGTCGTGGTAACTGCCAGAAGTATTCAGTTTGAAGTTTGAGGAGGTCAGTTTGTGGGTCACACACACACACACACACACACACACATACACACACACACACACACACACCACACACACACACACACACACCCACACACACACACACACACACACACACACACACACCACATACACACACACACACACACACACACACACACATACAACACACACACACACACACACACACACACACACACACACACACACACACACCACACACACACACACACACACACACACACACACACACACACACACACACAGGACCTGAGAGAAAGTATGGGCCCTGGCCCTTATACAAGAGGGGATGAAGAGGGGGAATAGATGTTTTTTGAGGGGCAGGGACCTCTGCAAAGCCCTGCATCTCAAACAGCTTTGGTACCAGAACTTTTTCAGTCTCCTGGGCTGAAATTAAGCTGATTATAAGAACTTGACTCTGAATAACTCTTTGTTGAAATTGGATCGAGTAACCTTGATGTTTACTTCCATTCATTCAGTGTGATGATGCCTTATGCTCATATTTAGAATGGTGTTTCAAAGTGTCCACAATAAAGAAAGAGAAAACCAAAGTACCCTTTAGAAAGTCAAATGAATCAATACATTAACGGAAAAATATATTGTATCGTATATTTAAAATGGATGATGCAGTATAATGTAGTCTAGTGGAAATATAGAATAGAATCCTTTATTGTCATTATACAGGTATACAATGAGATGAGTATGTGAAATGATTAATGTAAACACCAAGTTAAAGCTTGAAAACCCACATCTTTCCAGCTGTAAGTGAATGAAGTTCTTGTGCTGTTTTCAAAAAACGTTGTAGTTGTTTTGACTGATGGCCAAACTGTCAAATAAACAGCTCTGGTTTACACTCACATGGACACTTTGAGCATGTCGTTGTTACACCATGAAGCACAGAAGTCCTCCCACTGCCACCACACTGTCACTGCAGGTGTAGTCACACTCATAAACTGAGCAGGCAGCTTGTGAAAGTAAACTAAAAAGTCTGAGAAACTACTAGAACCTTCCTCTGTGCTACCAAAAATAGGAAGATCTGTGTATTAAATGATGAGGTCATTGGTTTCACCTCTTCTGGCACTACAACATTTATTATTTATGTTTAAAGGCCAGTAGGTCTGCTGCTTTGCCATTTCATTTTCAACAACAGCTAAAGAAGAGCTGTTTTCATTAGTAATGATCTTCATGTCTATGAACAATATTTAGTGCAAACTTGTTTAACTTTCCTTTCCCCCATGTGTCTCTCTGTCTCTATCCTGGGTGGTTTCTGATATAAATTATTTTAGTCAGTTGGCGGCTGAGTCTCAGCAGGGTGGTCCACCCAATCCACCGTAACCCCCGGCAACCCCTGTCCAGCCAATCCAAGCGCTGCTCTGACTGCCTCTCCGCTTAGTTAGCCCTGACAGGACCCTGTGTGTGTGTGTGTGTGTGTGTGTGTGTGTGTGTGTGTTGTGTGTGTGTGTGTGTGTGTGTGTGTGTGTGTGTGTGTGTGTGTGTGTGTGTGTGTGTGTGTGTGTATGTGTGTGTTAACAAAAGTACTCAGAGGAAGGGGCGTGCTCTTCGAGTGGTCATTAAAAGTTTATTAAAAAGTCTTCAACCGTTGGGAAATATCAGTGAGCATTGAAGCAGTTGTGTGTGTGTTTGTCTGATGTGTATCCATACCCCAGAAACATAATAACAAATCTTACTTTCATCCAGTGTTTCCTGAAAAAGTCACTCTCTCTTTCACTCAACATGTCATTAGCCCATTGCTTTGTCTATCTGTTAAATGAAAGAGTTGTAGGCCCATTTTGTATGTTGTTCAGAGTCATTCTGGGAAATGTAGTGAGTCACTCCCTGAGGTAGCAGACAACTTTAAGAGGAAGCAGGTGCACCAAAGAGTCTATTGCACTTGATAGAAGGCTCTTTGGAGAGTACAGACCTTGACCAAGGGTGTCTCCAAGTGTGTAAGCATCCTGTGATTCAGATCAGCTTCAGAATTATATTGTTTAGCCAACTACACCTTCCACCCAAGTTTCATGTAAAATTGGGTTGGTATTTCTTAGCCATAATCTTGCTAACAAACTGAACCGAAATGAACACCTCCTTTGCGTAGGTGATGACACTTGAATAGCGTTGCTGTTGACTAAGAATAGTAAATATTTAATGAGCATCATGATGCTGACTCAAATGATGTGCTTGAAGGCATGAAGCACCCTGTACGTCAGAAAAAAAGAAGGGAGATATGTTTAACCCTGATGCTACTTTTTCACTTTCTATGAATCAACATTTTCGGCTAATTTTAAATAAATAATATATTTCTCCTACCAGCCAGCATCTCAATTTAATAGGTGTAAGTTTTCCTTTGTACATCTGTGAAATTCTTCTTCTACGTCATCAGTATTTCAAATATTGAGCATATAACCACATCCTGTACAGCACTGCAATCTCTTCCATTTTCACACATTTTCTGTCTGGATGCCCTCCTTTTTTCCTCTTTCCCTCCTGTGTGATTGATGTGGTAACAGGGATGGTGATCACCT
Organism: Gymnodraco acuticeps; assembly: GCF_902827175.1. Lineage (NCBI taxonomy): Eukaryota > Metazoa > Chordata > Actinopteri > Perciformes > Bathydraconidae > Gymnodraco > Gymnodraco acuticeps. The sequence goes on from NW_022989927.1 coordinate 148,980, forward strand.
GTGTGCATGTGTGTGTGAGAGAGGCAGTAGATGGATGGTGTAAATGTCTGAGCTATCATCAGCTTTGATTGGCTTTGAGTGGCTCTGAGTGCTGGGTCCATCCCAACCGTTTCCCCGGGCCCTCACGAGCAGTGGGCTGTGTGTTTGTGTATGTGCGTATGTTGCCAAGCCTTTTGTGTGTCTCTGTTTTTCTTTCTGTGTGTGTGTGGCACGGTTTCTGAATGTAGATATACATCTGTGCGACCATATTGAGTCCCTGTAAGCCTTATAAAGTACAAAACAATAACAGGGCATCATGCAGGCTGAGTGGCTATAGCGACTCTAATTCATCTAATGGATTAATGATGAAAATGTGTAACCAAGCCCTGCTGAAGATTAAGATGCTCTCAAAAAATAACATTTCCACACAACAATAACAGAGAAATCTTGACTCCAATTCATTTAACAATTGTATTTCCTACAAAGGCAACCAATAAACAATTTACTAATAAAGAAAAATGGCCGCCCATTTCCTCCAAGCTTGACAGGAAGTGTCATCAAGCTGATTACCCGACTCTTCCTGCCCTCCTCCGAGCTCCATACATACCAAAGACAGCACTGGAGGGAAGAGAAAGGCTCCCAGTTAATGTTTAACCAGGCTATGTAAGACAGAGTCAGATAGCTTAGCTTATGAGCAAATAGACCGTGTGTGTGTGGGACAACAATCGTTTAATGGCTGACATGTATCTGAAAAATACTGCAGTTCTGAAGAGGCGGTGAAATACTTCAAAAAGCAACTATAGCTTGACTTAATATTTAGAATGTTGCTATGTTTAATGTGTATATGTTACCATCTTTATAGTCATTCCAGTCAGTTGTACTGTATCTACATTAAAACCATACAGGAAATGTTTTCTCAACTTACCTCAAAGCTGAATGTAGTGATTAATTGAGTGAGTTGTTGACATTGATAAGAAACGGCGTCATGGGGGTCATAAGACTTTATCAAGAGGTGAAAGATAAAGTACAATTTGTATTTAAAAGAGTACATTTATCATTTCAAGTTCCTGCAGGAGACCAAATATCGCAACAAATATGATGATCACACTGCATCCCGTGTTATGTGTGTGTGGGGGGTGCATCCATATATGCATACATGGATGTCTGCATGTGTGTTAAAAAGAGAAAGAGCTCTCTTTTTTTGGCCAAGTTAGCATTACTAGCACCATGTGTTAGTGTGTGTGTGTTTTTGTATAGAAAGTGCTGTGTGCAGTAGAACGGGGGATTTGGTGCCATCAGCATGGTGATGTCAGCACACAGGGACAAACAAAGCAAGAATCCAAACCCTCTCCCAACTACCCACAATCCCACTGGACACTGTTGGGGCCCTGCCTGAGGTTCCGCTCCCATTGAAACACACACACCCATGTTAACACAAGTAGACACACAGAAAATTAACACACGTGCATTTGCGTTCTCAAGGTCGGGTAATACACACACATGCAATGCATATATACATTCATACATGCGTGTTGTATAGTCGGTGAAACACACTCTGTATGTGCGTACATGTCAACTCAAATGTATAATCAGTACGCTCTATCGCTCATAGCCAATCTCTTTTCATATATACTGGGACTTAATCTGGGTTATTTGGTCCAATACATTGCTTCCTGATTCATTCTGGAAGGTAAAATAGTTTAGGAACTAACACCAACTGTAAATTACCTTTAGGAATGTTAAACCAATTATATAAGAAAGTTTTGTTTCGGAATAAAACACTTTTTGGAGACAAAAGGCGCGTTCACACAAAGTACTTTGCCGTACTTAGTTCCCAATACTTAGTTTCCATCAGAACTCTTAGTTCTGATTAACTAAAAGAGCAGACCGCGTTCACACCGGCAACAAGTCCCTGAGGGAGGATTACGCAAATGAAGCCGCTGACGTCACTTCTTCTTCTTCTGCTTGGGTTTACTGGCAGGCCACAAACAACTTCTCGGCGTATACTGCCACCCGAAGTCCCCCGGCCAGAAGTCCCCGGAGTTGGGGACTTCCGAGTAAATCGCGAGAACGCCGACACCTCCTCATCACTCCACCGCTCCCATGTTTTTTTGTGTTGCCATAAGTTATTCTCTCTCCGTTGGTGCGCTGGGCTAATGCTAATAATGCTAATGCCAGCAAATACAATGGCGGCTTCACAAAACCTTTCCGAGTTTTACGGGGCGTGGTTTGCAATCCGCCCAGCCAATCAGAAATGGGAACCTTTTTCTCCCATGAAAGTACCTGCTCTCTAGCAGGGACTAAAAAGGGGGGGAAGGTTCTCATTAACTAAGTTCTAGTTCCGGATTTTTTTGGTGTGAACGCAACATTTAAAGAACTATCGGAACTATACTGGGAAAAGTACTCCGGTGTGAAAGCGCCTAAAGTGTCAAGTACCATCGGGGGAACTAAACCGAAGTGTAAAATACAGTTGGAAACCTAACTTTAGTAAACTTAAACCAAATGTTAAGTGTTTAGGAAAATATAACCTGCTCTAAATGTACAAAATTACGTCAAATCAACCAACTACGTAGTGGCACCGTTAAGACATTTGGTCAGTCCTACAGTTTACAGTCTCCATGTATCGGGTGAACACATGCACTCAGGATGAACTGTGTACCAGAGCAGCAGCGAGTGAGCAGTCAAATCAGAAACACACCTCTGTTTGCTTTGGGCTGGCCCGCTGCCACTCTGCTCCGGCCTCAGACGCATGCCTTGCAAATGGGAACAGACATTACTGTTATTGTATTCGCGGTGGAGTTCATATGAATATACTGTGACTACTGAGGCAGACGTTAATATAGATATGATAACGTGTTGCGATAACAGAGCTTAGGCGTGACATGTTTATCTTTGGGAGTCAAGTCAAGCTGATAAGGCAGACTTATGCTGAAACCAACAACTTCTAATATACGTCGCTTATATTCTGAATTATTTATATCTGTTCCCTTGTAGCACTTTCCTTACTAATTTTCTACCATACTGTACCCATATGGGAATTCAAACACTCACTCATTAAAACATGTTATAAATAACCTTGCCATACCCCACAAGCTATACAACAAAACTGATTTTCTAAAGGCATTATACGTTAACAGAATGAAATCTCCTTTTACCTCATTCTTTCACATCACAGACCAATGTTTTACTCATGTAAATACTATATTATTGTTATTACCATATATTATATTGACCTAAATTAAACATTTTTCTTACAAAAGCATATATTTGCAAAGCACACATATTGTAATAGCTTATGACTTGTAAAAGTCAATGCTTAAAATCATTCTACAAAACCTTTCCTTTCATTTCAGTCGTTGTCACTGTTTTCTTTTAAAGTATGGTGGAAACGCACATAATAAACATTCTTTCTCCACAAATTTGACATCTGAGGTTTTGTAGACACTTCCAATATTTGAGGGCTGTTTAGTGAATGGGTTGATCAGGGAGCATGCGATGTTAACGTTAAAATGTTTACAACTCCTATTGACAGTAATACATTTAAACAGAAAAAAAGTCTTTAAAACCAATCAGTGTACGGCACCTCTAAACACTAAAATACAAGAAAGAGAACCCAAATGTTGCATAAGTTTTGGTTTGAATGTCTCTATGAAATGAGGGTCAGCCCTTGCATATATTGTCTAATGTCTAAATAACTTTCTGTAAAACAGCATCATGTCGGATGGCACCATGTCAGCTGGATGGTGTGACTTTCTGAAATAACTGTACTGCTTTCTGTTTAAATGCTGCCATCTCCTCCTCAAACTATTACACAACAATTAGCAACTGTTTGCTGTTTGTCTCTGCTCTTTAAAATGCCCTTCTGTCCAAAAACAGTTGGAGAAAGACTGGGCCTGTGTGTGTGTGTGTGTGTGTGTGTGTGTGTGTGTGTGTGGTGTGTGTGTGTGTGTGTGTGTGTGTGTGGTGTGTGTGTGTGTGTGTGTGTGTGTGTGTGTGTGTGTGTGTTGTGTGTGTGTGTGTGTGTGTGGTGTTTGTGTGTGTGTTGTTGTGTGTGTGTGTTTGGTTGTTTGTTGCTTTTTGGGCAGTGGGATTGGGGTTACTGGGCAATACTGGACCCAAACAGGTCCTCATTGTGCTTCAGGAGGAAGAGCCGGGTCGTGCTGCACCCTATTCAGCCCTGTTTAGAGTATGTGTTTGTTTGTGTGTGTGAATTTATGTCATATATAATGAGGGAGTTTTTCATGTTCTAATGGCTGCTATGCTACATTAGTTTAAACCCAACGACTCGTTGGGTTTAAACTAATGTAGCATAGCAGCCAACGAGACAGCGAGACAGCTTTTTACTTTCTGAAACTAAACTTTATTGCAGTGCATAAAGACAGGAAAGTCAGCGAGTTACTAGCCTGAATGATACTTGTTGCCTGGTTACACAACTGTGTATGAGGGCGCAGGGCTTACTGTTGTGGTTGTGCAATGATGTAGCTTTTGCCAAGGTTGTGTGAGGTATTCAACACTACTGATAATGTCAAAAATAATAATTGTGTGGTCTTCTTTTAGTGACACTCTCCGTTTTCTCATTGCCATCACTGCAGAATCACATCTATTCTTGAGGCAAACCTCTCCTGTGATAAAATGGCATCCAATGTAATAAAAAAAGTCAATCAAAGAACTAGATTCCTATACCGGATCTCCTCTCTGGTAAACAAAAACACCCTGAAAACTCTGGCAGGAGCACTCATTCAAGGGTACTATGACTATGCTTGCACGTCATAGTACCATAGCACCTCCAAGGCGCTAAAAATAAAACTTCAAACATCGCAAAATAAACTGGTCAGACTACTGCTTGACCTTTCATCTAGAACCCACCTCACCTCTGCCCACTTTGACAACCTAGGATGGCTTAGAGTAGACGACAGAGTACAGCTACTTGCAATGGGCCTGGTCTACAAGATCCACTACACCTCTATGGTACCCATGTACATGTCAACATTCTTCCCAAAGGTCAAGGAATACCATGATCATAACACCAGAGGGAGCTCCACAAATCATGTGAAACCCAGATTTGGCACAAAAAAGGGGGAATACACGTTTCGCAATTATGCCACAATCAAGGTGGAACGCTCTTCCCACAACTGTAAAGGAAAGTAAAACTATACTCACCTTCAAAACCTCTCTTAAAGAGCACCTTCGGGGGAGAGCAATTGCAAAACTGGCCCCGGTAATGGTACAAAATCTCAACCTGTCGTTCAATGGACAGCTTCCCCCCCCCATCTATGTATATACTCGCATTTTAGACTCTGTTACTAACTGTATATCTGTAGACTTGGTATGTCTTAAATGTCCGGTTAGGATGTATTAGAACGAAATCTAAAATGAAAATTGTAAACAAGCAATCTGTATGTAAAAAACCACCTGTATGTAAATTGTAAATAAGCCATCTGTATGTCAAATATGTCTTATATGTCTTAAATGATATGATGAATTGGAAATGGGGGACCCTGATGTAAACGAGACGAAAGTCTTTCTCTGGTCTGCATCCCCTTAACAATTGTATGTTTTGAGCTGTACTGTACTGTACCCAATATACAAGCTGTTAATAAACTTTTCAATCAATCAATCAAAGCAGCTGCTGTTACTGCTCTGATCTTTATGTAAATACTGTAAACATACTTTTCTCTTTGATTGCGTGAAACACCGCTCTTAACAATCTGATCTCTGTAAATCTACAGGGTCCAAAAATGTCACTGATCATCACTTTAATATTCTTTTTTATCTTTGATTTGTTTCTCCAGTGACATAACAGGAGAGTGAAGACAGGATCAAGAGACCAGGACAATTTATGAACCCGATGGCATATGGGAACTGGTAGGTTTAAGACACACACACACACACACACACACACACACAACACCACACACACACCACACACACACACACACACACACACACAACACACACAAACACACCACACACACACACAACACAACACACACTACTCACACACACACACCACATCACACATCTACACCACACTACACACACACACACACACATCACAACACACACATACACACCGTGTAGTCCCATAGAGAGACACAGCAATGCCCTGGAGGGTGCCAGTCATGCCCAGCTTCCGCTGCGCTCCAAATTGAGCGTGGCACTGAGTGTATGAAGTCAGCCGTCTGGAAGAGAGCCAAGCATTGTTCCTTCCCGAGCCGCTGGATGGTAATTACTAGAAAGAGACGAGAGGGAGAAAGATGGGAGCCCTCTCTACCTCACTGTTGCTTCCTCTCATGGTGCATGTATCATATTAGAATATATAGTAAAGCAGAGCTGGGGGCCATATTAATGTAAGTCATGAGAATGGGATGAATATATGGCTCACGGCAGTAAAAAAAAAACTTGTTCACAAAGTTACACCACACAAAGGACATAAACACTTAATATATAATGGAATATCGTGCAGAGAGATGAAAGGTGATCTTATGTACTGTCTATCAAGGCTGTATTTACATGATAAACACTTCATTACATTAGGAAATGTATTTGAACATTTATATAGTATGCAAGCAACTAAAACAATCAGATGTGGCTTTACAAAAAAATAAATAATAGTTTGAGCAGTTGTCATGGAGGTATAGTGTAGTATGTCGTACACGGTTCCCATCCCGGCGCTAACTGTGTGGTATGTATGTATTGTGAACTAAATATACCACTGAGCTTAGTCCATTAACAAACTGCTTAAAAACACTGTGATGTCTGTTCAAAATATCCAGAAAAGCTTGAGTGAGGATTTCTTTTTGGTGAACACTTCAAAAGATTTCAAAACATATAAACAATGTGCAGGTAAAAAAAACATTTCATTTAGCTTTCAATGTATATTTAATACAATCTCAAAGTATTTCAGCTCATCTAGGACCATTGAAGGAGCTTCCCTAACATTGTATTTCATCCTTAAACTCCTTGGACACAAAAACCCTTGCTAGAATATCTAGCATGTGCAAAAGGAAGCTAATGCAGAGATCTGAAAGCAGTCGATTGATGTGATCAAATGTGTGACTTAGCTATTGTGGGCCTACAGTCCTCTTTGATTGATAAGAGAGACTAACAATGTCAAACAAATAGTTATAAATGAAGTGCAACTGAAAAACATAAACAAAACTAGCTGTTGCTGGTTCTAATATGTTTTATCATCAACATTACAGTCTCAAATATATTATATTTCCAAAAATGCATTTCTACTATTCTAAGTAAGATCTCCATACTAAACTACATTGGTAATGAACATACTTACACAACCTGAATACTCACTATTTCTCTACACATTACATCAGTTTTTTTTGTTCAAAACTGAAGAAATGTATGTACATTTATCTGCTTTCACAATATATATGATGCTGGAGGAAGATAGAAGAAGAGAGGGGGAGAGGAAGAGGGAGGGTGGGGAGATATTTGCCATCATCCAGGCCGGAGGAATGTGTCAACTCGCTGTCAACTATGCACTGCTTTGTCATGAAACCACAGAGCAGTGGAAACACGTAAAGTTTCCTTTTTCACACCTTTCGACTCCTTCCTCCCTCCTTCCTCCGCCTACCCCCTCTCCCCCCACTCTCACACAGTGGCAGCAGTAGCCGGGCCTGCAGTGCTAGTGCAGCTGTGACCAGAACAATAGCATTCCTCAGGTTTTAAACGGCCTGGCACTTAGATTCCTAACAGTCAAATTCCTGGCTGGGAGAAGCTGGGGGTTGCTATGGGACGCCGAGAGCTGTGAGACGCCTTGTAAGGAGGCGCACAGCTGTAAAGCGCTGTGTGATTTGTGTTTTTTATGAGAAGGATGGATGGGTTCATGGGGAGGCAGATGGGGGGGGGAACTCTGTTGTTCCACCTCACGTCCTCTTTTCCCAGATGTGACATTTCCAACACTCCAATTTTATCAGTTTAGGTGGAGAGGCGTCCCGCTGCTTTGTTGGGGCATCGTGTGTCGATGGAGGCACCTGTTAAGTCAACATGTGAGTCTTGTGATGCGTTTTTCTCACATGTGGTGCAACAAGCCTACTGATGTGTGGAAAACGTCACTATTAGTTTGAAGAGTGTTAAATTAGGTGTTAGCAAATGAAACAAACACAGATATGTTGTGTGTGTATGACAGACAGGTGGATGTCACTTTGCATATACTCCTTTCTTACATAAGATACAAAAAAGATGCATACATTTGGTATGAGGCGGTAAAATAACCACTAATATCTCTCCTATTTCCATTTTTGTTTGTTTCAGAAGCTTTTCCTAAAAACTCAACAATTATCAATTCATTATTTGTTCTTATTTTTATGCTAATTTTGAGCTACTACTCAAATAACTTCACTGACCACTAATTCATCTTTTTCTTCCGAGAATGCTTTTATTTTGAAATACTGTTCTTTGCTGTTTTTTAGAGTAGTGGAAAGCCCAACTGCTTTGCTTCTTAACCAGTGAATAATTTAGTCTTTTAACCTACGCGGTAAATAAACATATACATAAAAAAAATCACTAACAAGCTTCCCTATTTTCAATGTTGTTTGTTTCTTACATAAAACATCATGTCATTGTAAAAAAAAATCTACTATCATGATTACTTATTTGTTCTTTTTATTCTAATTCTCTCTCTTTTTTCCTTCGAGAATGCTTTTATTTTGAAATCCTGTTCATAGTTGTTCTTTAGAGTAAAAGAAAAGCCCAATGCTTTGGCCTCTCACATCATGTGCTCCTCTGGTGGCTTTCCCTCCACTCAGCACTGAGCTGCCCCACTATCAGCCCATCTGAAATAACCCCACAAATAATGATTCTCTCATTAACCACGCCTGTTTCACACATTTAAATATAAATGAATCTAATTTAGAAAACCTCGGCCACGATGAAGGGGACTCATTTAGAGCCAATCTAAAATTAATGAGAGCATCTGGAGAGAGAGGGAGTGAGAGTGGAGAGGGGCCCCGGCGTTAACAGATACCGGAGTTACTTTAAACACTGGGAAAATCCCCTTTAATTTTAAAGTTACGCACTACTGTACTCTGAATGCTGCGCCAAAAGAGCTTTAATGTTAGTTCTAACACATTACAGCCACATCTTCAGACTGACTCTTGGCCTCTTGCTGTCAAGCGTCCTTCGTAAGCCCGCGTTTATCAGACTCTGCCTGGTCATACAGAATTCTAATTTTCGGGACTTTGTAATACAATGGCAGATAGATATGTTTTGCATGAGCACAGGATTCAACCCCGGGACTTGAAAGCTGTCACTGTCACTGTTAAAATAGTAGCAATATAGATGGAGAATCTCTCCATGATGCCTCAAAAAAAACATCCAAATAATTTCAATGAATTGGAATATTGGTCATTTACATATGGCAGGAAGAGTGACCATCACATCATGAACAGTTTATAATGTTGAAGATTAGGAAATGCTGTAATTTGTAAGAACAAGCTATCATGTCCCCCAGTTAATTGACTGTACTGCAGGTTTGCATAATATATATTTACATTCTCACTGATATGCAGATTGCAACGTCCTTTCCCCCAGCAAGCCGTTTGAGGGTCTGCAGCAGATGCCAGCCAGCTCCCACAGCGACTGTTTGTTTTGCAGGTTTAATTCCCGATGGGTTGGGGTCCAGAGTGATTAGGCTGAGCCCTGGAGGCCAGGGGCTTGTCAGGTGTCTCCACACATTAACGTTGTTCTGCTCACACCCTGAGCCGACAGCACAGCGAGGCAGAGGGGGAGAGGAACACTGATCTGCCGTGGTGGGAGGCACACAGGGCAGGGAGACACTGTATTGTTCACCTAAGACTTAAAAATAAGTTTGCTTTGAATTTGTGTGAGATTAAGGGTAATGTAATGAGACCTATAGGATTATTGACAGTGTTGTTTTCTCTTGTCGTTGAGGAAAGTCACAAACCTGGCTCGAGACTTTTTTCTATTAGAGAACTGCATTTGTATCTGTGTCTTTACTACATTATTCAAAGTACAATAAACATTGACGTTGGGATGTACTAACAACTCTTGAAAGTTTGAAAAAGTTAGAAAACACAATAGGCGCTTTCACACCAGAGTACTTTTCCCAGAAATAGTTCCGATAGTTCCTGGGATGTTGCGTTCACACCAAAAATATCTTTTTTTTCTGGAACTTTTTCTCCCCTTTTCAGTGCCTGCTAGAGAGGTGGTACTATCCTGGGAAGAAAAAGGTTCCTATTTATGATTGGCTGGGCGGATTGCAAACCACGCCACGTAAAACCTGTAAACGTTTTGTTTTGTGTGCATTGTATTTGCTCACATTAGCATTATTAGCATTAGCCGTGCGCACCAACGGAGAGAGAATAACTTATGGCAACAACAAAAAAAAACATGGGAGCGGTGGAGATGAGGAGGTGTCGGCGTTCTGGCGATTTATTCGGAAGGCTTCAGCAGAAGCTGCTGGGAGTCCCAGCAGCTTCTGCTGAAGCCAGTCCCCAACTCGGGGGACTTCCGGCCGGTGACTTCGGGTGGCAGTATACGGCGTGAAGTTGTTTTGCGGCCTGCCAGTAAACCCAAAGCAGAAGAAGAAGTAGAAGTGACGTCAGCGGCTTCAATTTGCGTAATCCTCCCTCAGGGCCTATGGTGTTTCTCAATGTCGAGTACGCTTGCTTGGTAGCACATGTCTTCCGAGTCACTTGCTTCAGAAGCGAGGCAAGAATACTTCCTGGCATTCAGAAAACAAAGAGTGGAACAGGCGAGCAGTGGGCATATGAGAGGCCCCGCCACAGCATTTTGGGGAAATTGGTCCGTGCGCAAAGCATTGTGGGGATTTAAGACACGGAGTCTACACATGGTGCAGAATCGAAATTTCTCACTACGAAGTACACCGGGCTCGGTAGAATTCCAAGTATGCTGGACATTGGAACAGTCCTTCAGCGGCACTCGATGTATAACATGTTCCGGGGAGTCAAATAAAAAGACTTTAGAGAAAATGCAAGAACATGAAAACATGTTTGAACCTAGGGGGTGGTGAGTGAAATAGGAAAAGTGTAGGTATGTTTTCCTTTCCTCCTTCTTCTTCTCTGCCAGTAAAAGCAACTCACTGATGGATGCCGACCTCAACATTTTCTTTAGCCTTTAACCCTCAACCACTGAGTGACAACACTTTTCCACTGCTGGATTCAAATAAACTTGCATTGTGTCTGTGCACAAACAACTTCCTGCATGCAGTCGTGCAAGCTTGTTAATGGGCGGGCGACCAAAAAAAGAAAAAAAAAACTTCCTGCTTCTGACCTCCGACCCCATCCTACCCCACCCACACCCACCCACCGCTTACACAGCATGGTGCAGCTATAGGGGGGAAGGAGATGGTGGAGTGTGTGTGTGTGTGTGTGTGTGTGTGTGTGTGTGTGTGTGTGTGTGTGTGTGTGTGTGTGTGTAGGCAGGCAGGCAGAGGAGGTGATGCTTTAGGTTTTTGAGTAGGGGGGAAACACGTATGTCCTTAGGAATAAAGTAGTGGAGGGAGGAGGGGAGATGAGGTGACATGCTGAGAGGGCAGCCTATATACACTCCTCCTCCTCCTCCTCCTCCTCCTCCTCCTCCTCCTCCTCCTCCTCCTCCTCCTCCTCCTTCCTGCTATACATCTCCCTCCATCCCTCGCCTCGTTTCACCCCCTTCCCCCTCTGTCTCCATCCGTGGGGGTAAAGTAAATTACATGCTTGCTAATCAAACCACTATTACAAGTTAGGCGGGGGAATTAATTCAGTTTTTTGGTCTCATTCACCTTCACCAAAACTTTCTTTATTCTTAAACAGTGTGATAAAGTGATAAAACTCCAACCACATCATGCTGGAGATATTCCAGTGACCTAGTAACAATTTATAGCAGAATCAATTCAGAAACAAAATAAAGTCCTGATTAAGTATCAACCTAAAGAACTCAAATCTGAACTAAATTGGCCCTACATTTAGATATATTTATGTGTTTTTTTTTTTTAAATGCAACACGTGTGTTCATGTCAACATTGAAACCCTACTTTTGAATGTTTGCCACCCAGGGTGAAACTATCAAGGCAACAGAGGCAAAAATACCTTCACATTACACTGTTTTAGGTGAGGTCTAAATGTCCATGAACAACTTATAGAATTGGCAACAGGAAAGCGGACAGTGTTTGTTTAAGTAAGCATGTTCCATTATTACTGCTACCTTACGATACAAACAACCTATCAAGCATTAACTCCACATCTGGTGGAAGAGAAGACATACTGTTAATAAATACATTTTCAAAATGTATCTGTGTAAATGAAAACTGGCATTTTTGCAACACTTCCTGTAAAGGATAGCTGTATTCTTACCATCCGGAAAAGCAAAAAGAAGATGTTTCACTTTTAAAATATTAGAATAATGATGATGTACTTCCTCCACTTCTGTTGTGAATTGCTTTTATCAAACACCTGTACGAGTGTGAATAGTTCATATGGATTATGGTCATGGAAGCCTTGAGTCACCACTAATCATCACTTATTTCTCTCTCCAGCTTACTCCCTCCCTCCCTCCCTCCCTCCCTCCCTCCCTCCCTCACACACACAACACACACACACACACACACACACACACACACACACACACACACACACACACACACACACACACACACACACACACACACACACACACACACACACACACAGTTCCCATAATGCCTTCTCTGCACCGAATTCAATATCTTTAATCCAGTGGAAATCCTTCACAGCTGTAGTTTAAGGGAAGGTGGTTATTATTAGTTATCATGACTTTCACTCGGCTCCATGTTGGGTTTTCAGTGCAGATCCTCACTCTAAAACTAGACTTTGAGTAGTTGTCCCAACTGTAATTTATAACAATAAGTGAGTAATACATATTTTTTTCTGCCATAACATTTTGGAGAGAAGATTTAAAGTTCCTATTTTGTCCACTTATAAAACAGGTTATATGCCTCAAAAGGCTCTGGGACTAGGACGTTTGGGCTCCATTAGAGGTGTACAATCAATCACTTTGGGTTAGAAAAAAAAAACCCTGCCTGGACTGTTGTGTTCATCACTTTCAAAACCTAAATTTCAGCCGCCTAAATGTGTGTGGGCTGAACTCAGACATCTAGAAAGATTATAGCGAATCTTAAAACAGAAAAGCAATAGACTTTTCCCGCTAGCATTGCCCTTATGTCTTTACTGGTCTAGTGATTTGACCAAGTTGTCCATAAAAAAAAGATTGCCTCTTATGTGCTTCCGTGAGACGGAAACAAAAAGTGAAGAAGTCTCACTTCTCAAGTAATCTCTAAGCTCTCTCTTTCCCTCTCTCTTGCACTCATGATGTGCTGTTACATGAATATGGGTCAGTAAACTGTGGTAACTCAGGTAAAGAAAGTAATGGAGGGGGGAGACAGAGAGAGGGAGACAGAGAGAGAGAGAGAGAGATTTTCTCGGTCCCACACTGAAACTTGAGATAGGAGTGTAGCTGTTGACTGAAGAGAGAGAGAGGGAGGGAGGGAGAGAGAAAGAAAGAAAAGAAAGAGGTGTGATAGTGTGCGTGTCGCGTGTGTCGTGTGGGTGTGTGTGGTGTGTGGTGTAGTGTGTGTAGTGTGGTCGTGGTGTGTGTGTGTGTTGGTGTGTGGTGTGTGTGTGTGTGTGGTGTGTGGTGTGTGTACTGTGTGTGTGTGTGTGTGTGTGTGTTGTGTGTGTGTGTGGTGTGTGTGTGTGGATGTGTGTGTGTGTGTGTGGATGAGAAGATGACCAGACAACCACTTGTCCCTCGAGTCACAGAAGCTGGAGGACTCCAATGGCTGACGCCCTCACGTGGGCACCCAAGACAGGCACCATACACACCAAACACACACCAACAACACAAAACATGGCCAGGGGATATATCCGTGGATGGGGCACAAGGAAGCAGGGGCTGGTATACGGGGAAGGATGGTGAGGAAGTGGCAGGGAGGAGGAGGAGGTGAGGAGTGAGGAGGAGGAAGAGGCTGTTAGGATGTTGAGTGGGGCACGCCAGAGGGGGACAGAGAGAGGGGGCAATAAAGAGCAACGGACAGCCCAGCTTATTCATGTAACAGTGAAATTGACAGAGATAGTCCCTCAGTAACCTTCTATTATTTTATTAGGTTTAAGTTGCATCACTTGCCAATCTAACAGTGTATCGTGTACAGTGAAGTTCTTAACTATGACATCCTGTGGATACTGAGCCTGCTACATGTTAAAGGAAAACATGTTTCACTCACCATTATCGTCCCAAATGGGAAAATGTGTCTTGTAGCCATGTCAAACACTCACTTACCTAACATAAAAAACAATGTATACAACATAAGTCTAAACTCACCACACAAGCTCACATAGAACAATGCATTCATTGACAGCATAATATCGCAGTCATTATCCACCAATTTCACCAAGATGACTCATCAGCTGACTCATCCTGAGCATGTTAAAGCTTGATCGCATGAGAGACAATTTATCAACCTGTTGGACTACTCTAATAAATCATTTTTTAAATCACACTTAAGTTATTAATCGCTTATAACACTGTAACTGGCTGCAAAGAGCAACTTTTTATTAATGCGTTTGTAATCATTTTGATGTGCATTCATAAGTGTAGGCTCAAATGTACAGTACAAACTTTAAAACATGAATTTAATTGTATTTATTCCATACATCGTTTATGACTATAAAAGTAACAATAACTGCCCCTTAATCAAAGTCATGAAGAAGTAAACATTATCTATCTAGGTTATTTTAAACGTTTTTTACCAAGTATAAATTGGGCACTCAAAATCTCAACAAAAAGTGGCTTATACTTTTGAGAATGAATCTTGTTATGCTGAGTTTAGTTAGTATTAATTTGCAGAAGTAAATATCAGTATTCAAACTAGCAACCAGTTTAATTTGATAACACAAATTGATCATGGGCTAGGACCAGGTGGAGGAAGTACTTCAACGCTTTACTTGAGTAAAAGCAGAAATACTATGGTCTTAAAGTACTCCATTACAAGTAAACGTCCTGAATTAAAAATGTTACTTAAGTAGAGGAACAGAAGTATAATTAGCTAAATGTACTTACAGTATAAGAAGTGAAAGTAGTCAATAGGCGCAATGGCTATATTTTTAAATAATCATATATATTACTGTTTCTATCTCTAACATAAACATGTCAGGGCATTTGAATATGCACTATTATATACTTTTTGCACCGGGTTGTATTTTTGTATATTAGTAGTTAGGTACTGCGATATATCAAATAAAGAAATCACATGTTTTTATATGAAAAAGTAACTATGAGTGTTAAATAAAAACGAGTAGAGTAAAAAGTGCTTTATGTTGCAGAACATTTAAAGTTCTACTCTACTAGTAGAGTAGAAGTTTAAGTATCAAAAAATACACATACTCAAGTAAAGTGCAAATATATCAAAATACTACTTAAGTACGGTACTTGAGTCAATGTACTTTGTCACTTCCCACCACTGGGTAGGACTAGTTTAGTTATGGTCGTCGGACATTCGCTTTAGGCTGAAACAGGTGTAGTTTAATTTATGAATCATGGCCTGTGTAGCTTTATGTCTTGGGGTGGCGAGATGTGACGGGGGGGTGGGGGGGAGAAGAAGGGAGAAGAAGGGAGTGATGGACAGCTAGAGGGAGGGGAAGAGAGAAGGGGGGAGGTGGAGGGAGGGGTATAGTGCAGCAGAAACTTCCCATGCTGGCCTCCCAGTGTGGCTACGTAATGAGGGCAAGGGACACACACACATACATACACACACACACACACACACACACACACACACCACACACACACACACACACACACACACACACATACACACACACACACACACACGCACACACACACACACACGAGGCTGAGCATGGCCCCACGGCTGATTAGCGGCACACAAAGGCCCCAAACAGAAGTAGCAGAGGATACACAATGGGAGCAGGGCCTCAAGGCGTGGTTTACTTCTGCCCTGAGGGAGGGGGCGAGTGAGGCAGAGAGACAGTGAGAGAAGGGGAGAGAGAGAGGGTCCCACTGAGCTGGATGGGCAATCAAAAAGGGGGGAGGGTGACGGTAAGAGGACAGGGTTCGATGGGGTTAGAAAAGTGACAGAAGCAGAGAGGAGTTTTGTTTTCGTCTTTATAAAGACACAGTTCTGTTTCCAGCATCAGGAAACCAGAGGAACGAGTCAGCGTCACATCCACCTGTTCTGAAGCACATTTAAAAGCATAGGAAATTAAACATAACGATAACACAAATGTGGGAAACACACCAAAGATGCAATACAGTCTGATGGATGCAGTTAATTTGGAAGAACAATGTTGTTTCTTGTTATTTCTACAGTATAGAAAACGTAGCATATCTTCGTCTTAGCTATTGCACACACTTCACCACAACCCCCCCAAAGAAAAATGAAAGAAAAAGCTGTAGATATGAATGTAACATGGTGTGAAGAGCCAAATTAAATTCATGAACATGAAATGCCAGAGGCTGTAATGCCACGCCAACATTTACCAGGGTTACCGGTGCTTCTTTTGATTATGTAATCCTGTTTTGCACAGTATTTGCTTTAAAATCGACAACATACAGTATTATTCACACTGTGTGAGTGTTTTCAGTGCTGACCCTATCTACTTTGAGGCAGAGAACATGACAGAGACTGTAGGAACATATTTTATTCCATAATCATTCCTCATTGGCAGAGAAGAGAATATAAAGGAATATGTGGATAGCGTGGAGTGACGTTGACATGGTGTTTCAGCACAATTACACTCCAAAGACAGGTATTTCAGCTGATGACCTTTTTGAAATATTGAGACAGATATTCAGCAATAATCTCCGCACAAAATAAGTGCATTTCGTGGGGTGTGTTCATAACTGATATATAGTATTCTTTCTTCAAGGTGCATGGCAGCAGGGGTGAACAGAACCTCAGAACATTACTTAAGTACAATTTTAAGGTACGTGTAGGCTTTTGCACTTGTATGCTAATTGTTCACATTTATGTGGCCACACTGGTTACTTTTATTACTTTGAATGCAGGGCTTTTACTTGTAACAGAGTATTTCGGCACAGTGGTTTTTACAGTGGCCGACAGAGGCAAACACGTTACAACGGCCTAAATCACCTCCATTAGGAGAACACCGGCTTTCAACAAGGATAATAAAAAACACAAATGGGCCAAAGCACATTCAAATGAAGAACTTTATTATCCCTGGTTGTCAAAAGCACTCCGTTCCCAACACTTTTTAGTGTCCCCATTTTGTTGTGTTTTAAGCTTCTTGCATCGTTTAATTTAATTGAAGCATTTTGCATTTGCAGCGTTTCATTTAGGGTTTTTAGCCTTGCGCCTGTTTTGCCTTTTTTAGGTTTTCTTAATGCTCCATACATGTTGTCAAGTTGGTGAAGATGTTTCTTCATTTAAATGTGTTTTGGGACCTTTGTGTTGTTATGTTTGCCACCTATTTAAAAGTACAGCACGTTTCTCCTAATGGAAGTGTTGGGCCATTCTAGCGCATTTTGCATGGGTCGGCCACCGTATATATTGCTACTTTAAACAGATCTGAACACGGGAAAAGGATGGATTTCAACTTGATGAGAAGCATTTTCGCACATGAATCCTTATAATCAGTTAATTTTGTGGAGGTTGTAAAGCCTTTAAAATGTTTAAAATAAAATATATTGTCATTAAAGAACAACACCGAGCTCAATATGAGTAAAGCAGCATCTCTAAGCAGGAAAGCACAGATATGATGAACAGGAGTGCAGCCAGAGACTCGACATTTTTCAAATAATGATTGTTTGAGTTATTGCTACACGATACATGTTGAGAGCTTTAAAATCATCCCAGCGGCTCTTTGCATAGAATACTATCTACATATTTCTACAGAGAATGAATATTATATGGCAACGACTAATGAACACAGCCTTCTTTTCACAGAGGAGCCACGGCTGCTGTAATCTCCACTGTTCAATTAGCTGCAGTGACCGGGACGCCACCTACACTTCATTACCAGGGAGGGGAAGGTATGGAATTAACCTCTGTCTGCGTTCTTCTTCCCTTCCTTCTATCTCTCTATCCGACTGTTTCTTCCTTCCTCGAGAAATATCAAAGCAGCAAAAAAATGACACTATTCCAAATGAGTTCCTGTGTATCAGTTAAAACATGATTTCCTCTTATTTTAGATTCTGATATATTTAAGGAGAGCAACAGAGGGAAATAAGTGTGTGGGGGGGGGGGTATAAATCCACAAAGACAATTTAGCTTTTCCAGCCTCTTTTCCTGTTTTTCCAATTAGTTAATGCTATTTAAGAACACTAGAGCTGACACACACACACACGCACGCACACACACACACACACACACACACACACACACACACACACACACACACACACACACACACACCACACACACACACACACACACACACACACACACACACACACCACACACACACACACACACACACTTATGGTCCTCAGCAATGGAGAGCTCCTGAAATAAGTCACGCAGTAATTGTATTTGATAAATCATAAAGGGAGCCCATCAGAGGAAAGCTAGCTGTAATAAAATGATAAAATAGACAATTATGAAAAAATCCCTGGCCTTTAATTTGCTAAACACACACTCTGGAGAGGCCGTTTAAAGCCAGAGCGATTTGATGAGATGCATGGTACTGCCCTCCTCTTCGACACTCCTCTGAGATGGTTGTCACATGGCAGAACACTACAGATGGTTAATATCTCCTCACATTTTCTGGATTTCGTCCAGCAGATAGATCCTCCTCCTTTGCTCAAATGTCAGCTCTATGGGTTTTAAATACTTTTAAAGTTACTCTCACTTTTTGGCTTGGATTCTTTGCCGAAGAAAATCTTTTTGCCCATATAAAATTATTCTGACCGATGATGGTTCAAAACTTGGGCTGTTTCTGTGCTTTCTTGCTCGACTTAAAGGACAGCTATCATGCTATATTTGAACAATATATTGTAGGGCCATACCTATATAAAGTATATCAATATAGTTTTTTTTTCAAAATACCAAACAGATCATGCATTTTAGCCATGCCTCATTTCGCTCTATTTGCTCTTTCCAGGCCTGTTTTTGCAAGGGCTGATTCTGTGACATAGCTTTAATGCAAATGAGCTGCAGCTGACCACGCCCCCCTGCAGGAGAGGGGAGCATGCTCTGAGATCAGCTGCTGGGCTGTCAGAAGAGGGGGAGAAAAAGAGATCTCCGTCCTCCGTGTTTTATTCTTACACTGAACAAAAATATAAACGCAACACTTTTGTTTTTGCTCCCATTTTTCATGAGATGAACTTAAAGATCTAAAACATTTTCTATATACACAAAATAACCATTTCTCTCAAATATTGTTCACAAATCTGAAAAAATCTGTGATAGTGAGCACTTCTCCTTTGCCCGAGATAATCCATCCCACCTCACAGGTGTGGCATATCAAGATGCTGATTAGACAGCATGATTATTGCACAGGTGTGCCTTAGGCTGGCCACAATAAAAGGCCACTCTGAAACGTGCAGTTTTGCTTTATTGGGGGGGGTCTGGGGGGGGTCCGAAAACCAGTCAGTATCTGGTGTGAGGGGTAGGGTTAGGGTTAGGGTAATGTTGTGAATCGAGTAGCCCATGGTGGTGGTGGGGTTATGGTATGGGCAGGCGTATGTTATGGATGACGAACACAGGCCACCCGATTTTTGCAACACTTACAGGCCTGGCATATGTACTACAGCGTCTCCAGCGCTTTCGAGCAGCAATGGCTGGCCGTGGCCCAACCTCTCATTCCCCTGATAGGTGGAGAGTTGGCCATATAGGCGGAGCTCCTCGTTCCTGACGTCAGAGAATTTTCAAATCTGTATCAGTCTGTATCAGATCCGTTGCAGCCCCGTTTTTAGAGATTTGGGTATGGAGGAAAAGAGAGAGGGTTGTGTTTTCTGACACTTGGTGAGTTCCCTGACACACCGGGGGGGGGACATATTCATGTATAAAAGACGTACAAAAGTGCATTTTGCATGATAGGTCCCCTTTAAATATATGCCAATATGAAACTACAGCTAGCATCTGGTTAGCTTCGCTTAGCATAAACACTGAAACAGGTATTCTGGCTCTGTCCAATTGAATCGAACACTGCCACTGTTCCCAAATAGACAGATTGATTACAATAAATGAACCTCCTATTTGTTATATAGAAACATTTTGGTCGGGTATGTTAATAGTTGATTCGATTTTTTCCATTTCAGAGACTTATTTCACACTATTTTCACCTTTCAATATTCAATTATGGTCCGAAAGTCTATAATAACTGTCATGCGTGATAAAGCTGTTCTTTCATTGGTCAGAAATGAAGATTTGCCTCCGATGTTCTCTCCTCTTTTTTTTCAACAGAATATCTTGGATCATGTATCATGGTCCAAGGAAGACCATGTATTACATTTTGCCCCACGTAGTTCCCAATCACAAGACGGATAAACAAAATGTATGTTAACATTGTATATCAGGCTATTGTGCTGCATTATTGAAATGGTCAAATAGTCCGAAAAATATATGAGCTGCTCAATTCAAATAAACTCGGAAAGATTGCAAAAAATGTTGGTACACTGCTTGCCAAGATAATGCATGTAGTTAATATACCAGTGTTCATACAATTTTCAAAATATCAGATTCTAGCAAGAACTGGAATTGTGCGATTTATGTGTTTGCATATTCCCAAACAAAGCGAACTTGCATGTGAAACACTCCAGGCTTTAAACAAGTCCAAAACAGCTTGGTGTGAATACGCCCTAAGATTAGAAAGCTCACATCACCAAACCCACTGCTGTCACATGATCACATTAGCTCTTTGAAGCTGATTTTTTTTCCACGGTTGTATAAAATCACAGACTCTTTTGGCTGAGACAGCCATGACGGTGTGAGAGCTACACCACAAAGAGTTAAAAAAAAGTCTCCTGGTCCTCGGTGTGAAAGCAGCCAGACTCTGTGTGTAGTGTAGGTGCTGCTGGGTAAAATGACATGGAAAAGGTGATTTCCACTATAGTGAAGATTCCACACTACGCTTCCCCCAGGCAGCAGCAGAGTCCTGATTGAATTTGGTGTGTGTGTGTGTGTGTGGGTGTGTGTGTGTGTGTGTGTGTGTGTGTGTGTGTGTGTGTGTGTGTGTGTGTGTGTGTGGTGTGTGTGTGTGTGTGTGTGAGAGTGTGTGTGTGTGTGTGTTTTACAGTCATCTCATTATTTTGCTGTTTATACATTGTTTCGTAATGTTTCATGTTATTAGTAGCATTAACAATTATTTTAACAATTTTGTATTTTTACCAATGCGTTTTTATTCTTTAAAGAAACATCTTCTTTCCCCAGTTATTCCTAGACTTCCTAATTACGTGCTATTTCTATGTTTTTACCCACACTGAGTCTTATATTTATATTTCTCCCCCACACACAGGCTAATGTCTCCTCTCTGTCTCCCTGCAGGTGTCACATGCAGCCAGCAGGAGAGTAAAGAGTAGCAGTAACGAGACGAGAGTAAAAGAGCTCGCTGTCAGAAGTGAGAGCCATTTCTAGGTGAAGCATACTGAATTAAAGTGAATCAAGCTGAACTGATCTGAACTGGAATGGCCTGAGCTGAACTGAAAGGAAAGCTTCAGCCTGACAGGACTCTGGGGAAAAAAAGGTTCAGGCCGAAAAAACCTTGAAATGATACAGATTAAACCCTTCTGTCATTGATGCCTGTTGTTTCCTGGGGGGTTCCTTGATATATTTATACTGCTGTTCACTCTTATGTTATGTTATAGGACATGAAATAAACCAAAAATAAGTTTGACTCATTGAGATCTTTTTTATTTGAGTACCATTTATCACAGAATATGAATTTACATTAAAGTTGTCACTCTCTTCTCAGAGAGTTTGTTTTTGTTGTCTAAATAACTCATGGAGGGATCATAATGGAATACAAATCTTAAAAGGGTTACTCACACCAAAACTAAAAACACATATGTTTCCTCATACCTGTAGTGCTTTTTATGAATCTAAATTGTTTTGGTGTGAGGTGCAGAGATTTGGAGGTATCTTTTCCTCTTCAATATAATGAAATGACCTGAACTGGAATGCCTCTTCCCAGAAATCATGAGCAGTGATCCACAGACTTCGTTGTAAGCAGTTTCATGTAGGAACTATTTTCTCTCTACAACATCAGCAACAATATCAATGCAAAGAAGGCAGAGTGCATTACATGGACGAGAAACTGTCCGGCGCTGGTTACATCTCAGCTGAAGAAGACGCCATCTTGTTTACATTTTGCCCTCTTTCTCTGCTCCAGAAATACTGTTTCTGTTCCAACTTTATGTTGTTAGAAGTTTGGGGAAATCAAGCACTTCCTCGCTTCATCTTCTTAATGTAGCTTTTGTCTGTGATGATCAGTTAGATGGTTGGTTTTTTCAACATCTTTGAGGATGTTGACATATGTCAACCAGAATGTAGGTATTATAATATTGATATGTAAACCTGCTTGAAGTGTTTCCAATCATTGGAACCTGTATTTGTATAATAATATGCCATTTTGTATTGTAAAAAACCAGTATGATAATGTACAGATATGTATCACCTCAATCTGGAACTTCGCCAAAGTGAGTGGCCAAAAAAAATAAATAAATAGATGTTATTGCATATTTTGTTTGAATATCGTTAATATAAAAATGATACTTACTGTAAGTCTATGTCACACAGTGGGATTTCTAACACAAGTGTTTTGAATAGCTGTTTCTGAGGTTACTGAAGTTGTGTGTGTGTCTAAAGTCCATAGCTACATTAAAGGGGACCTATTATGCAAATTCCACTACATCATGTCTTTTATTCATAAACATGTGTCCCCTCTGTGTAAATTGATTCTGAAAGTTTCAGGAAAAAAGATTCTCTCTCTTTTTGTCCTGATCCATTTATATAAAAACCTGTCTGAAAATGAGCTGATCAGATTTTGGCCACTTTATGATGTCATAACGATTTTTGGGCTTGTGTAACCATTAGCCAATAACCAACCAAGGTAACCCCCCCCACACACACACACCTTATCACCTGAATCTCCTCCTAGAGCACCATTGTGTTCTTTTTAACCAAATCTCTCTCAGAGGGGCGTGGGGAGGGGCTCCTTATTTTCATCTAAAGTAACAGACAGAGAATCAGCACTTTTGAAACAGGGCTGAAACAGAGGGGTTTATGGGATGATACAATGATCTGTTTGGTGTTTGGAGCCAAACACTTCAGAGACATGTTTTGTATATATCTGAGACCTATAATATATTGATGAAAAACAGCATCATAGGGGACCTTTAAAACGTTTGTTCTTTGTCTATACAGCCCTGCATTAAAGAAAGAAGAAATGCCTTCAGTTAAAGCCATTATGGAATCTGACAGCATGTCTCTGTTATATATCTGGAATGTGAAACAACTGAACACAAATGTCTGTTTGCGCTCATCTTCAGCTGTGTGCTTCAGACACACCAATACACTCCAGCAAGTGTTATGTGTGAAAACAAAATCTCTGCTCACACACACACATGAACGCAGAGAACAGTAGCCCCTGGCTATCTGCAGCGCTGAGTGTAAATGATCGCATTGCTGCGGTCATAACTCACAGCCATACAGGCTACTGATGGAAAATGACACCCAATGTCTGCGTGTGTGTTTCTGTGTGTGTGTCTGTGTGTGTGTTTTAATGTGTGAGAGTCATTTTAGACTCTTCATGTCGCTTCCCTTCTGTCTCTGCTCATCTTCCTCCTCCCTCCTCCTCATTGATGCCTCAAGGGATGAAACTGACTATACCAGACCAAAACCCCCCCACTTTTACTCTCCACCATTCCACACACACACACACACACACACACACACACACACACACACACACACACACACACACACACACACACACACACACACACACATTTGTTTGCCCACACTCTAGATCCACATCAGTGTGTTTAACCTTATTGATCAGTGTGATCCATCACTGATATCTGTGTTTGCTGGGCGGAGAGGAGCTGATATTGATGGATGGACACATTAATCAGTATGCATTGTGGAGGGCATGGACACACAAACACACACAGTGACAATGGCCCTATTTTAGCTGAGGGATATAAACTAAATACACTTTTTTGCAGATTATCTTTCTTTTAGATTTAGGAGAATAAATATTGCTGAAGAGAAACCCAACCCTTTCATACCCAGTGCAACCATTTGGTAGAGCACATTTTGTGTCTTGATATCTTGTTGAAAAAAATTAATAAAAAAGTTTATCTCCATCTGATTCAGCCAGCTCTACCATTTGGTTGACATGTTATGCACAATACAACCTCTAGATGTCACTGTGGTTCGAACAGAAAGCCCTTCAGCTAGCTTCCACTGAGAAAGTTGGCATGATAAAAATCACTGCTGACGTAATCACTCTTTTTGGTCAACTTTTGTAAGGTAACCGTATCATTTTTGACATATTTTAGTGTCAGAGCACTGACTGAACATATGTGGATAACTTGATGCACAAAAAAAGTTTTAACAAGGGTGTAATTATTTTTTGGAAAATATGCTCAACCAATCGGTCGGTTTGGCCTTTTATGGTAAACTAGCGATATGACTTTTTCAGAGTTTCATAGATGTTTTCCAATAAAATATGGTAAATACATAGCTAGATTCATGGTAATATTACTAAATCTAGTACTGCCTTATGAGTCTCAGAGTGAAAGAGTGATAATAATTTATATAGCACCTTTCATGCATGGCATTCAGCCCAAAGTTGCACACAGATGAGCAAGTTAGGCCAACACAGGATATAGACATTTGCTGTTAGGCCAGCTGTTTGTTGTTAGGCCAATTCAGCATATACAGTAAGATGAGCAAGTCTTTTTATTATTATGAAA
Organism: Gymnodraco acuticeps; assembly: GCF_902827175.1. Taxonomy (NCBI): domain Eukaryota; kingdom Metazoa; phylum Chordata; class Actinopteri; order Perciformes; family Bathydraconidae; genus Gymnodraco; species Gymnodraco acuticeps. The sequence continues at coordinate 173,874 of NW_022989927.1, forward strand.
AACACTTAACATTACTTTTTCCATTTTTTACAATTATAATTTATTATCTTTTATGAATATATCTGGTTGTATATATTGCTCATTTTGCATAAAAGAAAAAAATGTATTTCAGTTTGTGTTTTATTTGAGTTTGATGCATACACATACTGTACTGTATGATGATTGTTGAAAATGCACTTTTACCATAAAAGGCCAGCTCGACCAGTTGGTAGAGGCTCATAAAAACAAAACTGTGTGGTCAGTCAAAATGTTTTAAATTATTTGTGGCCCATTTGATAAAAAAATGCAAACAAATAATTTTTCCATAGCTTTTTTTCTTGGTCTGGTAGTTAAAGGGTTACGACATTGTCGTGTTCCTATAAAAACAAAACAAGATATTGTGTAATATTTGTAATAATCTACAGACACAGCCAACTCACAGAGGTTCTGGAATATTCAGGTTTAGTATCATAATCAAACCACTTACAGAAATAATTATTTGATTTGATTATTTTAGTGAAAACAAGATCTCACAGTCATATTGTTTTTCAAAAGTCTTCATCAATCTTCATCTTTGCTGCTGATGTTGAACAATTACTAAACATACCTATCATACAGAAAATGTAGCTTACATTTGTTAAACGTCATATTGATATTACAAACATCAAGTATGTTTATATTTGTTATGGATCTGGTTCTTTTCAAATTGCATGTTTGATTGCTGTGTTATTTTATTGACCACTCATATATATTATTATATAATTATAATACTTTGTTTTACATAGTCATCAATCACCTTACGTTCATTTAGTACAGTGGTGTCCCAAAAATATATTTCAATATTTAAATTAATAAACTGTACGCACTGTAAGGCCTTATTGTGTTACATATATAGTTTCATCTGAACTCTTTGCTCCCTCTTTACCAGCTGTAATAGTGATGAACACATTAGTGCACATGTGTCAAACTCAAGGCCCGGGGGCCAAATCAGGCCCTTGGTGGATTTAATTTCGGCCCGCAGGATAATTTCTAATTACTATTAGATCTGCCCCACACACCTTCACTCAATCCTGAGGGTTCCCACAGCTCAGAGCCTGACCCCAAACATTGATGAACCTGCACCCAAGATGAGATGCCAAGTATCTGGCTTGAACTAGCATCACAGAGCAGCACACTGAGTTTACATGGATGTTTCCTTCTGCACTTTTTTTCTTGCGACAGCAGGGCATGTTTGTTTTTTTCTTTGAGGGAAATAGTTTTTTGAAGCTGTTGTTGGCCTGTGGGAAAATGTAATCATAAGAAATGAGTCCGGATTAGCTGCAGATAGAGCCATAAGAAATGAATGCAACTGATTATTTAATGTTTAATGTTGTTTTTATAGGCAATAATTTAAGCTTTGTTAGTTCCAGGTTTAATATGTGCAATAAGTTCATTTCAATGAGTTCTGCAATAAACATTGAACCAGTCCGGCCCTCGACTAGTACCCATTTTTTTATTTTGGCCCACTGTGTATTTGAGTTTGACACCCCTGCATTAGTGCATCAGTCATTATAACACAGTATAATAAACATTATACTGAAATGGGTTATTCTGCATGTGTACTTTTGGTACTTTTACTACATTAATGTTGATGCTTTAACCTTAAGTAATTTGACACTGATTTGTTGCAACTTCCAATTAAGTTAAAGATCTGAGTTCTTCCGTTGGAGGCTCTAATTAATTGTATGTCATAAAAAAATGGCAATAACCTTTAAGAAGGCATTATTTATACAATATAAACATAGTGTATTCATTGATAGGAGTTTTCTCTGCTGGGTACGGTTGCATACCATCAACACCTGTTCAAGAGAAGTTATGGAACTTTACAATGGAACAGAATGTTGGAACAGAATGATGGAACAGTGTAACAGAGAGGAGGTTCCAATGTTCCGTAATCTGACTTTCTGGTCATTTCCACCTTGCTTTCGACTCGTTCACCGGCTTTTCGGCTTGTTCACTTGAAGACAACCTTAAACAATTGGGTGACCTACTAGTTGCTGTACCCTGAGATTCAAATCCAGTCCGTCCAGTAACCGTTATTTTACACTGAGACTCAAAACGGAACATTTCCTGCAGTGCACTTTGGACTTCTGGTAAGTTGATTTGATTGGCCAAATATAACTTGTTAACTCGAGAAAACTAAACATCTGATTGTAATTCAAACATCATAATCACATTGCATTAACTCTACTTGACATAGGCACATTGTTTTGGGAATTAACAGTGAAAAAAGTCACAATAAGCAGATCCTGTTCCTCACAACTTTTTTTTGCTTTTATATTACTTTAAAGGTTTCTCTAGCTGTATTTTAGGAAATAAATAAATAAATACAATATATAAATTATATACTTGTGTACTGAAGGATAGGAACATCTGGAAAGCAAGAAAAATGTATATTTGGTGGAAGTAAGAGGTTTAAAATCTTAAATGTTCTTTGTTTGTTTTTAGCATTTCTAATATTGTTTATTTTATCATTTTAAAATGTTAAAAATGTGTTTACATTAAATATCTATATGTATTTAAGGACAGGTAGAAGTACAGTTAGCTTTTTTAAAGCGAGACATGAGCTTGTATATCTAAATTCCTCCGATTTCCTTCTCTCTTTTCAGTTGTTAGAAATCAGCATCAGGGTGCATCTCGCACCATGCCTGGCAACTTTCAGGTTGAGGAAGGAGCGATGCTCTACTCCAAATCCTCAGCCTACCAAGTGCAGTATTTACTGGGGAGAGGCAGCTTTGGAGAGGTGGCCCAGTGCAGGAAGTTTGCCACCAACGAAAATGTGGCTTTAAAAGTCATGGGAAGTTGGCAGTGCATTGAGGATGCAAAGAGTGAGGTGGGACACAGATTATGTTTTTTATCGTATCCCTTATAAAACTATTCAAAATACAATGTTACTACATCAAATCATTCTCTGACATCTTATACAACAGGAGGATATCCTTAAACAGATGAAACTGGGTAACTGCCACCTCTTCAATATCGTGCTATGGAACGACTCCTTCCAATACAAGAAGCGTTACTGCTTAGAATTTGAGAAGCTGGACATCAGCCTGTATGAATTCCTTCGGAAGAGAAGGTCTATGTCTCTGAAGTTGAAGGAGATCCGGCCCATTGTGAAACAGGTTTGTTTTGTACAATGATTAAAACAGTGGCTGAATGGTCAGATTGTTGCTTACATGCACATAATACCATCAACCCTGTCTCCTAAAAATTACGTTCCCACAGAACTAAACTGCATTCTCAATTACGTTTAGCAAGAAACGTATTTTCTCCCACGTTACGTTCGTTATGAATGTATCTCAAATACGTTTATTTTCTACATATCTTCTAGAAACATATTTTCTCCCACGTTACGTTTCTTATGAACGTATCTTAAATACGTTTATTTTCTACATATCTTTGCCATTTATTGTCTTGCTTATAATAATGATAATAGTCATTTATAAATATCATTTTAGGGCACACATTTTAAATCAGTAGGCGAGGCTGTAATTTCGCCAGCTGTTACTCTCATGAGCGAGGCAGAAAATAATAGTTTTTAACATGCCAAAAAGCTGCTGTGTCGTTTATTGCACCTCAAACATTAAAACAAATCCAGAGTTACGTGTTTCTGTACTTCCTCTAAGAAGAAAGGACAATAACAGAAGATCTCTGTGGCTTCAGGCTTGATCGCCGTTCAAATGACAGCGTTGGTTTCCCCAAAAGTGGGCGGGGCTGTAAAGTGACGTAGATTTTACTCTCATCTATTATTCAAAACCATTCTATTTATTCTAACGTAAATTACATGCCAGTGTTTTATGTTTTTATTTTAAATCGTATAATGTCGGACTTTTTTTCCCGTCTGTGAGGAAAATAAATGGGGCTTAGAGCCTCAAAATACTGAAATCTGTATTTAAAAAAAAAAAAAAATTCCTTATTTACTCAACAATAACACACAATTATCCTTGTTTTTATTTATTCGTTTAATTCTATAATCTTGGGCTTTTTAGCATGCTTTTTAGCATGCTTTTTAGCCGTAAATAAAGTCACCGGAAACAGACGTAGGCCTATAAGGGACATTTTGAGGATACACACAAACCCACTGAACAGATTACCCAAGATCCTCAGCTTGAAGCTTGTTGATTGGATACATAAGAAGTATACACACATATTGATAGATGTCGTAATGCACTGTTGAGGAACCTGTGACCCAAGTTTTTCATTCATTGCATAACTACACCGTAGTTGTGTATATGATATGTCAATAAATATTAGAAAATCTTGAAATCTTGAAAGGGATGTGCAAAATAGCAATTATATACAGTTTTTAATTAACTATTAGTAGAGAATAATGAGTAATTAATATACTTTATAGAGATCTGCAGATACATGTTTAGTCTTCTCAAGCACCAACGATCAAATATCTCGCCTGATTGTTGGCACAACCTTACTTCACCTTTCCCTGAATTTTACTCAGGTGTAACTAAAGTCTGCTTTAAGGGTTGTTTATATTTCACATCATTAATGAGAATCTGCAGAGTTACTAAAGTAAATGTAGTGGAGTAAAAATACCAGGTTAACCTCTGAATTGTAGTGGAGTAGAATTACAAAGTAACAATGAGCTGTCATGTGGGTATATATTAATGCTGCCCATTATGGATACAAGCGATTTTCACCCATGTAGTAATTACATGTTTTAAATGTGTACACACCAATGTGTTTCCTATCGCCTAAACCTCCAGGGCTGTACACAGTTTAATACTGTCAACTTCTAATTTTTGGAAAAACGAAAACGTCTTTTAAAACTACAATTCCCAGTAGAGACGTGCCATAGAGAACATGTTGCGAAACACAATAGCCAGCATGTGTAGTTCTGGGGGGGCGTTCGAGTCCAGTTTTGAATAGTCTGCCGTGGTTTCGTTCCATTTCAAAGAGCTTGACGTGCGTAACCTTAGCGCACTGCCACTCCAACATCCAATCCCAGAGCTTGAATTTTAATCACGGTGTTTGTCAACGGGACTGTAGTCCCAAACGATAGTTGGGGATTATGGGTAGTGTAGTGTCTTTGGCCATCCTAAACTGAAATGTTTTTCGGATATCATATCGCATTAACAACACCACATCTGGCGTCACAGAGATCTTCTGTCACTGTCCTTTCTTCTTAGAGGAAGTACAGAAACACGTAATAATAAACGAGCCGGCACAGCAGCTTTTTGGCATGTTAAAAACTATTATTTTCTGCCTCGCTCATGAGAGTAACAGCTGGCGAAATTACAGCCTCGCCTACTGATTTCAAATGTGTGCTCTAAAATGATATTTATAAATGACTATTATCATTATTATAAGCAAGACAATAAATGGCAAAGATATGTAGAAAATAAACATATTTAAGATACGTTCATAAGAAACGTAACGTGGGAGAAAATATGTTTCTAGAAGATATGTAGAAAATAAACGTATTTGAGATACGTTCATAACAAACGTAACGTGGGAGAAAATACGTTTCTAGCTAAACGTAATTGAGAATGCAGTTTAGTTCTGTGGGAGCGTAATTTTTAGGAGACAGGGTTGAATACCATATGCAACCATTACGAATTCACCTAACTTCTTAAATTGTAACAAGTGATCAAGATGTTGAAATAGCAAAGCTCTTAAAAAAGGTTTTTATTAAAAAAGGTTTTTGAAGTTAACGATGTAACAATGTATTCTGACCGATGATCCTGATTTCAGTTGGCTATTGCCCTGGATTTCCTGGATTTGGTTGATATCGTACATTGTGATCTAAAGCCAGCGAACATAATGATGGTGGACCATGTTCGCCAGCCACTCAAAATCAAAGTGATCGACTTTGGCCTGGCCGTAAACAACTCCGCTCAGCATACGGGGGAGACCCTGCAGACCCTATATTACAGGTAACTGACAGGATATCACAAAGGATGTTAACTGAATCAAATACTTTACACTTAAGTCTCAAGTTTTTAGTCAATCAAAAGTCTCAGAAAAACATTGCATATTTGAGAAACTCACAGTGAAGTGTAGACAGTAGGAGTCTACTTCCTATTCATGTGTTTCTCTTGTGTTTCTAAGATCTCCAGAGATCCTGCTGGGAAATGAGTTCAATGGAGCCATCGACGTGTGGTCTCTTGGCTGCATTGCTGCCAAAATGTTGACCGGCAAAGTGCTGTTCCCTGGAAGTGTCGAATATGACATGGTAAGCATTACACTCAAGCCATAATGTCTTGGTACATTTGGTGCAAACATCCATTTGCCACTGCATTGACACTTGTGTTTCCTGATCACCAAAGATTCATTGTAACTTGCATGTACCTGAACCTTGGGAGAAATTCTCAAGCCTTTAGAAATGTTGAAGTGTAATGCAACCTTGTGTTGTTCCCATAGCTGAGGCACATCATACTTGGTATTGGTGAGCCACCAAGCCATCTGCTCAATGCTGGAATGTTCACACATGAGTATTTCTGTGCAACATTCAGAGAAGAGGGACCCCCAGTGTGGAGATTTAAAGTAAAATTGTGTTATTATTTGAGTCTTTGTTTCTGTGTGTCACTGTAGTCAGAACACATTAGCTTATTCTCTCTACTTCTTGTCTATAGACCCCACGTGAAGTGAGAAATTCCATCAAATTATTCCCACGGACGATTCGCAGCCTGAGAGATCTCATCAAGGTAGGATATCTCTTTTAAAATACATTTTTTGAATAACTTGAACATAAAGTCACATTATTTTAAAATAAAAAAAGCCCCCATTCTTACCGTTTTATTTCATTCTGAACCTCCCAAAGAAGTCTGACAAACTCTCAGACAAAACCAGAGTGTGTGACGGTGACCAGGAGAGTTTTCTGGATCTGATGACAAAGATGCTGATGGTGGACGCGGCTCAGAGGATCACACCCAGCCAGATCCTCCAGCATCCGTTCATCACCATGAGTCACCTTTCTGGTGACTCCAAAAGCTGCTCCCTGTAAGTTCTCAGATACAGTTTGTGTTCCTCGCACTGTGGATTTACTGTCGCTAGATGAAGTTGCATGACTCGTTTTTTTCCTCCAGTGTTAAATCGTGCTTTGGTCCGAGCTCTGATAATAAGGAGGATGACGACCTTGAGGTGGCCTCCAGCAGCACTGCCATCCCAGCCCGCCAAACTGAAAATGGTGGACTGAGCAGCAATGAACATCCCACTTTTACTGAGAAGACGAGGAAAAGGGACGGTGGAAAAACCACCAAGAAGACTCCGCTGCTCAAACGAAAGAGGGATCAAGCAAAGTCGTGCTCTTCCTTTGGTGGCAGCTCCTCAGCTAAAAAGAGGAAGACTGAGAACCTCAATGAGGACTTGGAGGACAGCACCAACAGTAAGCATCCCTATGGCAACACACATGTACACACTGAGGATTTATTAAGCCTTTTCTTCTGTATGATAAAATGATTTGTGTAACAGAAATGTCATAAACCCATTCACAGAATAGCTCATTGTTTTTGGAGATGTTTGACATGAATTCATGTATTTGTGGGTTGTTTAGTTTGCTGAAATATCTGACATGGTGATACTACAGTAGCATTAGTTTGAAAAAAAACAACCTCTTTTCCTTTTCATTAGCACTACTGAACGAAACAGTAGAGGTCCCCTCCAAAAAGAGGAAGAGGGCCGATGAGGAGAGCTGTCCAGAAGAGAGGTCTGGATGCAAAAGCAGAAAGATCAACTGAAGCGCTGCAGTCCAACTCTGCACAGAAACTTCCATGCATTAAATTTAATTCTATGTGCAAACATATTCAGAATGTTTAGTTATTTTTATGTTTTACATAAATCTGTGCATGAAAGTGAATTAGCTTTGTAGACGAGAAGAAGAATTTTAAATTATATCCTGTGTTCTATAGGGAGCCAGTGTAAGGCAGCCAGAACAGGAGTAATGTGGTCCCTTTTCCTAACTCTGGTTAGTACACGAGCTGCAGCATTTTGAATCAGCTGAAGCGACTTAACTGACTTCTTGGTACACCCTGATAATAAGGAGTTACAATAATCCAGCCTTGAAGTAACAAATGCATGGACTAGTTTCTCTGCATCGTTTTGAGGCAAGATATGCCTGATTTTTGCAATGTTACGTAGATGGAAGTAGGCGGTCCTTGAAATTGATTTTATGTGGGCGTTAAAGGATAAATCCTGATCAAATATAACACCAAGATTCCTTACAGTCTCACTGGAGGCCAAATTAATGCCATCCATAGTTAGTATACACTAATAATAATAGTACAATAACTTCAGTTTTGGTCGTGTTTAACATCAAAAAGTTTAAGGTCATCCACGTTTTTAAGTCCTTGAGGCAGTTTTGAATTTTATTTAGATGATTAATTTCATCAGGCTTGATTGATAAATATAGTTGAGTATCATCCGCATAACAATGAAAATGTACAGAATGATTCCTTATAATATTGCCTAACGGAAGCATATATAATGTGAACAAAATAGGTCCAAGCACTGAGCCCTGTGGCACTCCATGGCTAACTTTGGTTTGCGTGGAAGATTCATCGTTGACACGTACAAACTGAGAGCGTTCAGATAGATAGGACCTAAACCAGCCTAAAGCAGTTCCCTGTATGCCAACTAAGTGCTCTAGTCTTTGCAATAAGATATCATGGTCGATAGTATCAAATGCAGCACTGAGATCGAGCAAAACAAGAATAGAGACAAGTCCTTTGTCTGAGGCTATTAGAATGTTATTTGTGACTTTAACCAGAGCTGTCTCTGTGCTATGCTGTGTTCTAAAGCCAGACTGAAAATCTTCAAATAAATCATTGTTTTTTAAGTAATCACACAACTGTTTTGCGACTGTTTTCTCAAGAATTTTTAGAGGAACGGAAGATTAGAAATAGGTTGGCTGCAGTTTTCTGTAAAGCATCAGATTTTCAGCCACATCGGACCTGGTGGTACAGATTATAGAAGGCATCGATCTCCTGTAATCACACTGATATCTAAACAAACTAATGTCTAATGTCCCACACTAAGGAGAAAACAAACCATGTAGTGTGATCCTGTCAGTTATAAACAGTGTGTGTTGCTGCATGATGGCAGCTAGTGCAGGGACAGAGAGGTGAACGTGGCTCAGAGGTTTGTCATAGAGAATGTGAACACACACACACACACACACACACATACACACACACAAACACACACACACACACAGTAATTGAAAACCTACCCCTTCAACATTGTGAAATGCCCCTAAGCCCTCTGGAATACTCTCTTCATCTCACCTTTCTCCCTCTCTCTCTCCCACACACATGCATGCACATGCACAGACACACACACACACACACACACACACACACACACACACACACACACACACACACACACACACACACATACACACACACACACACACACACATTTAGACAGACAATTGTGCCTAGTCACTTTGTTGATAAATGTGTGTGAGTGTCATCAGTTTCTCCTTGTGAAGAGGCTGAATAGCACAACAGAGTGAATTGGTGCCACACACTCAGCCTCCGGTTCTTTAAACACATCACTGTGTCCGCAGACAATGATGTCACACATCCGGGTTTTTTCTTAGTTCTTTGTACAGTCATTCATATAAGTTGTGAAACATTATTGTTTTGCAGGCACTTTTTCGAGCCTGTGATGTTTCAATACAAAACATTACAAGTCAACAGAATGATATCACAAACCTCCTGACTTTTGAAACCCAAATGCATCGACAGACATGATCTAAGTAACAGAACATAACAATCTATCAACGATGTCCACATGGTGCATAAATAGGATAGATTTGTTTTAAATATTGTGTTGTATCTTGAAATCCCCCTGAATATACTTTCTCGCTTCCCATCTCATTTTACTCATCTCTGAATCTCCTTCCATCTCATCTTACCCCATTTCGTACCTTTCATCGTTTTTTCCATTTCTTTACATCGCCTCTTGTAAAAAAATGTAATTCCTCATAATTTGTGCAGTGAATGGACTTGATGGCGTTTATTGCAACAAACACATCACAATGCCGTCTCAGTGCAGACAACAGCCGACAGGACTCTTTTCTCCTCATCAGTACAGGAAATCATTCACAGACATGTCTCTCTCTCTCTTTCTCCTCCCATCTCCAAACATCTCCAGTCTCAGGCCTTTTATGTGTAATGCTAATTATGTTCAAATCTTCCCTTAAATTCATATGAACGTGAGAAATACCATTCATAATGCTGACGTTGTTATTTTAACAGATTTCTTTTTTTGTTTATGAGAAATGTCATTGTCACTCTTCTGCCTTGTTCCTTTAACTGTCCTGAACTGAAAGGAAGGACCTTTCTGAAATCTGATTTTCATGGAAAACTGTATATTTTTAGTGAAAAAAAGCAAAGCCTTTTACTTATTAATTTAAATGAATATAATAATGTGTTCTATTTATTCATTGTTTAAGGTGTAACGTATGTATGTGATCCCCGTTCCTTTTTCCCTCTCCTCTGCCCAGCTGTGCTGCGTTGCTGCATCGAGGTTCAGACGAGGTGCACCTGGACAAGGAAGTGCTTAAAAGCTCCAGTGCCAGCAGCAGATGAGGGAGGGGCCTCTAGCGTGAGGACCATTGTGTTTCTGTCTCTCAGCCTAGGATTGATATTTGTATATTTCACATGTATAATTGTAATAAATCCAATGGATTTGATTATTTAAAGGTGTCTTTCTGTGTTGTATTTGGGTCAGTGGTGGAATTCTGTTAATTCGCATTAGGGGTGGGGCGTAACATAACTGATTAAATCATTGTTAAACCTTAATAACTAAACTCTAACTAACTATAAGAAAACAATTAAAAGATTATTGATATGGTTAATAAAAATGAGTTCATTAACTGTTGCTCTGTGACAGGGAGTGATTTGTCTGCATAGAACTCTGACACACGACAGGCCCTAACACTGCCTCGACCTTCATATTCTTTCCACCATACATAAAGGATAATAATAATAATAATAATAATAATGATAATAATAATAATAATAATAATAATAGATAACATTTGTATAGCGCCTTTCAATGGACCCAAGGCCGCTTTACATTGTGTGAACAAACAAACAAACAAAAAAGAAGGGCAAATAAGGATAAACTACTTCCATCATAACATCACATTTTTTGCAGATATAGTTTTACATTTTCATGCAAATTCTCCTGAGAAGGTGTACAATATTTTGGTTAGGCAAAAACGTTATGAAACACAAGATAGCAAAAGCAAGAGATACAATTATTAAATGACAGAGTGCAAATATCCTGCACTGCCTCAAATCATGCCGCCCCTGCTGCTCCAACACAGGATGGCTATACTGGGAGTACGGCCAAACGCTTCAGTGGTATTACACCAAAAAGTGGATTTTCACCAAATTTGTCTTGAATTTGTGCCAGCACGGAGGAATTTATTGTAATTTAAAAGCACATTTGTCCATTGAAAAGCATATTAGCTGAAGTGTGAAAATGCTTTAATAGCCATAATACCTGAGAAGAGTGGCGGCCCGTCACAGCGAGGTGTGTGTTATGTTTTCACGTCTCAGCGGGGGGGCCCGTGTGGGAAATCAAACTGCTTCCCTGCAAATATTTCTGTTGCTGTTTACGCTTTATTTTGTCAGAATGGATGTTAGGCACTGCCAAAAAAATCTAAAACATAATTTTCGTAGGTGCTGTGTTGCCTTAGCAACAGACACCACATTAACCACTTAGAAAAAGG
>NW_022989927.1:190595-291869 GCF_902827175.1 Gymnodraco acuticeps
GGCCATGGTGAGGATTAGTGTAAAGGGATTGGAGGGGAATATTTACATGGTTTTAATGATTCCACAACTTTATATTTAGTGGTTCGTCTTATCAGCTCCAATCATCTCCCAGCCTGGAAAACAAACCGCCGAGTCGAGCGACGGCACAATTACACGCCTCTGCCACGCACACGTTGGTCTGTCGCCTCCAAGTTAATGTGTAACATATTAAAATGTCTCCGGGAGGGAGAGATGAAAGACTCGGGGGGAGAAAAATAGTTAAACACTTTAAAGTCATGAGCCCATCCCTCATCAAACATTTTTACACTCTCACTTATAAGTTTTGCTTTTTTTAAAGGAAAAGAACAGAAGGCTTCATGAGGATATATGAAATCCCACTCTTCACTAAATGTTATTCCTTGGCTGGAAATGCTCTACCAACATATGGAAGTGCAGTAGATGGGCCAGTGATTGTTGAGGAGTTATACTTTTTTATTGAAGTTAAGACTGTGACATGCTGGGAATTTCTTTAGAGAAATTATGGCGGGTTACACGGCATGTTTGTTACAGGAGATGTGAGGGACAGTTATCAGTTGGGATTGGTTCCTACTACTTTATTAAAGGGGACCTATCATGCAAAATGCACTTTTGTACGTCTTTTATATATGAATGTGTCCCCGGTGTGTCAGGGAACTCACCAAGTGTCAGAAAACCCTCTCTCTTTTCCTCCATACCCAAATCTCTAAAAACGGGGCTGCAACGGATCTGATACAGACTGATACAGATTTGAAAGTTCTCTGACGTCAGAAACGAGGAGCTCCGCCTATATGGGCAACTCTCCACCTATCAGGAGGAGACAGCCACGGCCATTGCCGTTCGAAAGCGCTGGAGACGCTGTAGTACATATGCCAGGCCTGTAGGTGGCGCAGTAGCCTGCCACAAAAGCAGCGAAGAAGACTTCTCAGATCCCTTGCAAAAACAGGGATAAAAAATAGCAAATAGAGCGAAATGAGGCATGGCTAAAATGCATGATCTGTTTGGTATTTTGAAAAAAAAAAACTTCGCAGACTTGTTTTATACAGGTATTGCCCTACAATATATTATTAAAATATAGCATGATAGGTCCACTTTAAGTCTAAAAAATAAACCTATGTAAAAGCTTGGCTGGTGTTTCTTTAGTTAATGTGATGTCATCATTTTTGCACACACATTAGTGTCAACTTATTGCAGTGGTAAGGATTGTTTCAGGTTGTTATGGTTAGACAGATCTCTGTGAATGTTTTCAGGCCATGAACAATCTTTTGTGGATACTGTTTGTGTCTATGTTTTTCATTATTTTACAAACAAATGCAATCATGTGTATTCTCTGACTTCCCTTGAACACATTTTACAGAACAACATATTGTTTATTTTGAATATGTTGGCATACATGATTACATTACAATTATATTAGAATGTATGAAGAAAATTACTGTACTTTTCTTCTTTTCTTTTTTTTACAAAGAAGGTGATTATATCTCTCATTAAATTAGGACATTAACTTCTCTATCACTGAGAGAATCTCAATATCAAGACATTTGAGAGAGATTGTTCTAACCTAGAAAAACGTATTGGTTGTTTTTTTACTTCTTACTTTTAATAGTCACTGTAAAATAAAGTATGATTACGTATACCTACCAAGAAACCTCTTGTGGCCGTGCAAATAAATAGCAATGACAAAGGTGGTGTGATGTAGTTATACTGCCACAAAAACCTCCAATGAAAGACTTTGCGGTGGATCTTTGACATACAAAACATGTAGCATGTGAATATGTGCACCATCCCTGCCCTGACCGTGTTCTTAGTCTTGTTTGAACAGAGCAGTTTAAGTATCTGGAATAAACCAGACCTTAACTACGGTGGAGGCTGATGAACAAATACTCATACATATATCCTTTTTGAAAAAATGAAATAATATATGGACATTTCATTTTTTGTTTCCTTCTTTTGTTTCCTGTTGCCAGGATGCTTTGCCCACCTACATGGCTCATAAATGCGGCTCTGTCAGTACCAGCCTTTAATGTGTGTTATCAGACTTCAGGGGAAAACGAGATGCCTTGAAAGCTGTAGCTTGAAAACCATGTACAAACAAACACTGTTGTCGCTTTCCTTATCTGGCCTGAGAGAACGCTCCAATCAAAGACAGATATTTGACTTGGTGGCAGCATGTGGCTTTAAAACTAGTTGTAGCCTGCTTTTATTTCTCTATGTCCTGTCTTGTGTCTTTCCTAAACATTGTGTCTCCCTTTTTCAGTTTTTCACACACACACACACACACACACACACACACACACACACACACACACACACACACACACACACACACACACACACACACACACACACAGAAACCTCCTCTCTCTTCTGAGAGGAACACTCTCAAAACAGACATGTCATACTACAGAACAGCCTTATCTTGATCTGTGTTTTGCTGTTTTGATTAATGTTCGGATGTTTTTCCTACAGCACCCAGTGAGGTAAGTAGACCACACACTCACACACATGCACCACAACACCCACACACACCCACACCGACAGCAGAGGGAGTATTGGACAGGTTTGCATTTCACATATAATATATAAACAAATCAAGGCAATGAGATGACACAGGGATGTCAGTGCGTCAAAGTATTTTGCGACAATAGCATTTAAGTCATTTTGGTAAAATTCATAATGAGTAATTAAGCTACCCCATGACTGCAGAGACTCAAGGAATTGTCCTGCATAAAACCCTGTGACAAACATAATGTATGGTGTCAATTATTGAGCTTTGAAGCACAAAGACTCAAGTACACATTTCATCATAGGACATATTGACTTAGCCTCATTGACATAACTGTCAGTAAAAATAGCTCAACTTTTTGTTTCACATGAGAGAAAGTCCTGTTTCTTTGACTCATCCACCAACACCCTCTCTCCCTCCCTTTAATGCTTGGCAGTATTCTCGCTCTTGCTTCTATGTCACCTTCTCTGAGTTTCTAATGCTGAAACATATGGTTTTACAGTGTAATAAGATGAAGTCAAGACACCCAATGCACATGTGTTGTTATTGGATGCCCTTGTAGTGAGTCCATGTGGCCACTCTGCAGTATATGAACCTAGGGCATGCTAAATGAGCTAAATACATAATTCTGTAGTTTGTCTATCTGTGATGTTGAACAGAAGGGCAGAAGGGACTCTAGAACCACTTTCTTGCTAAAGTAAATGTAGTTTCACCTAATTGATCTTATCTTGACTTAACCAGGCAGAGTGAAAGATTAAAGACTATCTACCTGTGTCTCTCTCACACACACACACCTGCTGCCCGGCCAACTGTGCGCTCCATCATCACATGTGTCTTTCTCTGCAGTGCTAGTAGACATTATGTCAGCCAGCCTGTTGGAGTGATGAATAGGCTGAGGACAGCTAAGAGCACCTTGTCAGGGAAATAGTGTGTACGTAGGTACATGTAGATGGTGGAAAGTTGCCTCAGAATAGAAAGGAAAAACCCATTACAACCTTTTCAAATCAACATTCTTCAGTGGTTATGTTCAAGGTAGAGAAGTGCATGGCTGAATGTTACGTCATAAAGGAACTCAGAAATGTCTGCTTAATATTCTTATTCGACCTTCAGTTCTGTCTGGTGCAAAAAATAAACAATTTAAGACAGGTTTCCAGGAAGCAGATGCATTTATGGTTGGTTGCTACCCCAGTTCAAAAGCTACCATGACATTTGTGTTGGTTTCCTTACTTTCCCAATCACAGAATGGACTAGGTTAAGGACAGGAGTTGGCCTTCAAAGTCTTTGCTTAGATGCCGTGAAATGTGAAAACAGTGCTGCATATAATGCCACAAATTGTAATTGTGACTTACTGTAACTTGTCCGATATATATTAATTGGATACACAACACGTTTTTTCTGTCAATGATTTCAAGTTGTGGCAGATGTTATCGATATCGCCAACGCATACTCTTAGTCCAAGCTACTGATTGAAGAAAAAACTCTTTAATGCAGGATAATTAAAAGAAAAAAACAACACTTGCTGCTTGGTTTAATGAGACACATTGGTGAAAACATGTTAACGATAAGGAAAAAAGTCCCACCTGCAGATCTACTGTATAAAATAGTTATTGGGCGTGTGTTGCTTTAATTAAAAAACACCAATATTAACTTGAATACAGTGTGTGTGTGTGTGTGTGTGTGTGTGTGTGTGTGTGTGTGTGTGTGTGTGTGTGTGTGTGTGTGTGTGTGTGTGTGTGTGTGTGTGTGTGTGTGTGTGTGTGTGTGTGTGTGTGTGTGTGTGTGTGTGTGTGGCCATGCATAACCTGTAACTGTCCGGATGAGTGTAAAATGCGGCTGTTAAATGGACAAAAAAAAGTTTTCAGTGCGCCTCGCTCTGGTTTTAGTTCTGTCCCAGAGCACAGAGTAATGAAGCATGACAGCTCCCTGGTTCCCTGACGACCTTTGACCCCAATCACAGTGGTGTGGGACCCTGGCCTACCTTACCCTTCTCACACAGACTCACACACACACCTCAGCACATTGTTTCAACAGATTATAGGAGATTGCCGGAAAATTCTGTCAGACGTGTGTGCACAGCAGAAAGAGTTAGAGACGACTGGGGAGAAAAGTTCCCACATCCTGTCTGTCTCTTATTTTCTCATTTCTCATGTTGAACTGTAATTGTAACGGAGCTGGTTCAGTTTTTTTGTTCTAAGTGATGATAAAATAAATGCAAGTTTATTTCGAAAAACTGGGTTTGAATGAGAACCAAAAGCCACCGTCGCTTCCAACCAACACGTATTCCTAGCCTTTATTTAATGTAAATCTAATACTTTTACAGTAAGTCACATCTGCTGCCAGTGCCTATTTGCAATTTATTTTTTCAATTTTGGTCCTGACATCAGATTTTTAAGCCTCAATATTGACTTGAAACAAATCCTAATATTCATTACCACTTTCAGCTGACAAACACTGTCATTCATATTTAATACATAACAAGAAGGGAGGGAAAGTAACCCTAACCCTTAACTACATTTATATTCAAATGTTTTAAGTCAATGACATTCACTTTAAATTAAATCTCACATCATCAATATACTTCTTTAATTCTGTTTCACCTTTCCTTGTTTTCTCTTGTGCAGGTTGAGTCTTAAATATGAGGCTGATCACATCCAAACCATGGCTACAACCAAATGGTTGTCATGGACCCAACAACAGTATATCTACTAATGGTGAGGTCAACATTTAAAAATACTATACGAACACATCAATTGCACATAGAAATCTAACTAGGGAGATAAACAAGGTGTGGAGCCTGGATGTGTGCAACTGCAGTACAAAGATTGTGTCTTTAAGAGGTACTTTAAATCTGATGTAATGATTGCAAAATGTATCGTAATGAGTCATTTTTCGATACTTACTGACACAGTTCAGTCAGACCTCAAAGACATTTTTATTTTTATGTATTTTATTATGTTATGAGGATTTTTACACTTACAGTAGCTGTGCGTTTGCATGCATGTGTCTGCAAGAGGTCATGGGCCGCGATTTCGGCGGCACCGGAGTAACACGACTCTCATCGTTAACATCAGCAACACACACAAACGGACACACACACACACTTACATCTGTCTATCCATCTCCTGTGGTTAGTGTCAGTGATTGTCAGTGTGTGTGGCTGTGAGACGCTTCAAATACTTGTGACAGGATCCCAACCAAGCAGAAAAGAGGCCACCACACTCGTATGTACACGCACTGGCACACTAACTTGTGTGTGTGTGTGATGCAGATGTCCAGTGACAGCTCGCTGCTGGGGGTCATCTGGAAGCAGCTGCCTAGGGGACAGGGGGCAACACACACACACACACACACACACACACACACACACACACACACACACACACACACACACACACACACACACACACACACACATACACAGAAATGCACTCATAAGTATGTCATATCATTTTATAAGTTGTCACTAAAATTGTTATAGACACATTTGCTGCAAACATGTTTTTTCACAATGACCGGGGAAAAATAGAGATCCTTTTAACACTTTCAATTGAGCTCAAAATGTACAATAACCAATAATCAAACGCGGATTTTAAAATGTAATCAAATAACTGTACAAGCACAGTGATTATTGACTGCACACCCTCTCCCAATACAATTATAGAAGTGCAAATATTCTACGTCATATAATGCATTACATTTAACAGTAACACAAATGTTGTAAATATAAAGAAATAACAGTAATGCAAGCAGAAATTAAATAGTATTATATAAACAAACACATTAAAAACTTGGTACGTTGCATATTACGATCTTACTTTTGGAAATAGTCATAATAGAATCATCTTTTTTTCACATTATACTCATAACATCGATTTAATGTTTTCTGAAGCTATAATATAATGAAACTACACCTATACAACAGTCATCCTATGCATCATCCTCATCTCTGTCACTTTTCTGTCACTGTGTCCCCCTCCCTGTGCACCCACCCACTTGTCCCTTGCTTACCCCCACCCACAGCGCCCCTCCTGCAGCTGTATCCAAAAGAGAGGAGGAGGTGAAAAGGGGGATGAGGTAAGTGGAGTGGGGTAGGGGGGCAGGAGAAACCTCCCACCCCTGTGGAGAGCACTGCTCCATTCCCACACCACAGGTGACTGCCCTCCATCCCTCCATCCCTCTCACCACTGCTCCTCGCTATCTTCTTAAAGGAACAGTTGAGTTCAAAATGTAAAAGTCACTTTCTTTTGCAAGTGTCTATCCATCGCCAAAGCAACAACAAAGTATATTAATCGAATTGTATGAAGAGACATTTCTAAAAATAAAATGACAGGGATATCGTAGAAACATAGTCAACTGAAACTTATGACAAATTATATCAGAATGAAAAAATAAAATTGAAAAACTGATTAAAAAAAGACTTGGCATTGGATACTAAATTATTGGGAATATTCAACATAAACAATTGCAGCCTTGACTATACAGTTCTCCATCTGTGTGTTCAGTTAATGTACCCACATTTTGCCTGGCCTTAACCAAAACAAAGTAAAACAACTGTAAAACTGAATGAAATAAAAACTATAAACCTTTTTGAAACTGAAACAGAAACTGAAACTAAACTAACAAAACCTCAAATGAAATCAGGAGGTCAAATCCACAAACATTCCCAACGAATATCCCTATTCAAAATGTTGCACTTGTTACATACAAGCACGGTTGAAGTAATAGTTTGAATTATTATATAGGAGAAAGATTGAGGTTAATTAAATCAAACAAAAAAAAGTTAAATCATTAGTGATTGCTCTATGATAAGGTACACACTTCTATACGTAGCTCTTCTCTTCATATTTAGCTACGACATACTATTATTACTTTACCAGTTACAGGACTGTTGGTCACTGAAGGAAGAAGTGAAGGAGGAGAAGTCTGTTTTTTCCAGTCCACCACTCTAATTAGAGCCCCCCCCCCCCTCTGCCACTGCCACCTCCGCGCCCACCTGTTTACAGCCTAAGGTCAGAGGGCAAGGGTTGGTGGGGAACGTGAGAGGCTTTGGGGGCTTACTGGGGTCACAGAGTGTCTGTGTGTGTGTGGTTGTAACCATTATGCAAGATAACGTGACTGGGCTTTTATTTGCGACGTATCACCAGATGCTTTCACCCCATAATGTTCGCTTTGTTTCATAAACTAGCTCTGTTTTTCACTACAGAGTTAGATAATGAAATGCAGGTAAATGATTCATTCCTCATCTCAGAACTCCAATAATAGTCAATAAAAGTGGAAAGAATTTCTGCTTGTTATGATGAATAATACACATTACATACTGTATGTGTGATAGTTGCTTTTCTTGTTGCCTGTTTAACTGCTCTGTGCAGCCATACAGGTGTTCCTGGCTCTTATGGCCCTTTCTTTGAATTATTTGAATCATCTAAAACTTAATCAGCAGATTAATAGCTATACAAAATTATGGTTAGTTGCAGTCTCTCAACCATTTATATATTTTTGTTATAACTTATTAACTGACAGAAAGTAATGAGCCTACCAAAAGTGTATAAACAACAGCAAGTCTAGATATGAGTTTACAGTAAGGTGTCTTAATTCCTTGCCTGCAGCTCTCTCTCTCTCCCCCCCCCCCTCTCTCTCTCATGAGATCACCTGGCAGTGAGACGTGAGGGTTTAAGTTCCACAATGGCCCTGCATCTCCTGTCATATTCTCTGTGTGTGTCTGTGTGTGTGCATTATCACACTCCATCTCTTGTTTGGGTTTCAGTAGGCTACACCCGGCTGCCGAGAGGGGGCCATGATTGCCATTCATAGTGCTACAATGAGCTCATCTGATTTCATACACACACACACACACACACACACACACACACACACACACACACACACACACACACACACACACACACACACACACACACACACACACACACACACACACACACGGATGTGCAGATAAATCTACATCCAAACATTTCCATGCACTTAATTATACGTAGACACAGGAAATGCATGTACACACACACTTATATAAACACAGATGCACAAACCACAAAGCTGCTGTAATAACACAAATACTGTGAGCCCAATCATACTTTTGTTGTTGTTTATGTACAAGGTTTTCCATGACCTCAGTTTAAGTTGATCTAATGACTGTTTTCAGTGCATGCTCTGTTGAACGTTCTGAAATAACAGTAACACTGGCTGAATATCCGGAAGTTATCTCAGGTTTCACTTAAATCTTAAGGGCTTCCTATTTTTTCGAGTGTTTATATGTTGATGTTACAATATGTTTAGCTTTTCCTAGAGTCCATTTCAGTTCAAACAAGCCATATTTGTGTTTACGACATGATTAGATGAAAACAGGTACTGCTTATGTTGACTTTTTTTCTCTCATTTCCAAATGATGATGATAAACACAAAAAGAAGATCTAATTCAAAAACGTATTGTCCTGTAACTACTCTGCTGTACTGTCAGTAATTGTAATGGCAGTGTGGTTTAACTGCTGCACTGAACCAATAAGGATTAGAGCATTAGCTTATTGCCTAAATGTAAAAATGTAAATTCACTGACAAAAAAATATGGTCAATAATTGCTGCTATAATTAACTTGCAAATCAATTTCATTTTAATTAATCTTAATATAACATTATTCAAATTTAATAACATCAATTTTCAGGTACATTTAACTGCATGTTTCAAACTCATTTGAATATTAAAGGGCACCTCCACAGATGTAGTCATGAGCAGTGGTTCCCTTCTGTGGCTCTGGAGTAATCTGAGAAAATATAAAGGGTTATTTTGGCTTGGGTGTGGAGACTGCATCTTTTTTTAAACAGAAAACCTGTGTTTCAAACTAGGAGAAAGTATCCTGATGTGGGTCAAACGAAATGTTCCATGGCAGTATTTTACGTCCAAAGCTTTCCTGACATGTGTGTGTGTTGGAAAAGGAATGGAGTGTTGCAAAATCGTAAGATTAGTTCATAGGTGTAATTTGAACCTAGTTGGCCTAAAGTCCTTCTGCACACTGTCTGTCAAAGTAAAGGTGAGGTCGACAGGAGGCGGGGCACCTTCAGCATGCTCTACATATTATGTTACCACGGCAACTACAGGATACTTACTGCATGTTTTCATCAGCCAACCACAAAACCTGTGTGACCTGATAATAACCACACATGAGAAACACAAAGGCGATAACCAGATAAACAGAAGTTAGGTTGGAAGGATGGCAGGTAGTTAAGGGAGTGGCACAGCTAGGGAAGACAGCTGACAGTAGAGCCGCGAAGATTATTGGATTAGATGTCAACTTTCTAATTAATTACCAAGGCAAGACAGATCAGAGAGCCAGGTACAGTGAGGGACAGATACAGGGACAGCACAGATAAAGAGAGGTAGCTTAGCCAGACATATACAAAGTCAACAGGTACAAAGACAGATACTGTAGGTTAAAAAAGATGGACGGGTGGGCTGGTCAGACAAGGGCCTCTGGATTGTTTCATTTACACCACTGGCACACAACAGGAGATTTTACATTTCAGAAGCGATCTTACTAAATGAAAAAAACTCGGTTTTAGGCAAGTCCGCAACCAAGTCTCATGCTGTACCTTGAATTTGTCTGTTGATTTCATTGATACATGCGGAAGTTTCCATTATGTCGTCCCTCAAGTTGGACATTTCTGTTCCATGATAAAAACGTCATCTGCATGCCCACTTTCTTGCTATTCATTATATATTCACACATGGGCTCATTTTGACATTACACAGACTTTGAACCATGGGAGCTGGTGGGGTAAAGTTTGTCTAACATCCAGTTTGAATGATTCAAATACTTGCTTTCTGGCGTTCAAGCTGTGGCGGCACTAGGGGGTGGCTACTTGGGCTCAAGCCCCGGATGTTTTCTGAAAAGCCCCGGATGTTTCACTTTTTTTTGGTTGAAAATGTCTCGGGAGTAATGTGCAGTACCGGAGTCCACCAGAGAGGCAGCCGCTGCGGGACATTAGCCTGCGTACTGCGTAGCCTTCCCTGCCCTGAAGAAGAAGTGATCCTTCCTAGTGCCTGACGAGTTTTAAGCTAATAGCCTCTAAAGTTATGGATTTTAGAAAGTTATTGTCATCGAAGCAGGCGCCACAAGCTGCAGCAGCAGTATCAGCAGCTGACAACAATGTCATCACCAGCAGTGAAGAAATGGATGATGTTTCAGGTTTGTGAATCTAATGGTGATATCTGCACTCTGGCTGACTGAGTAAGAAGTGAAAAAGAGTGATGTAACGTTAATGTTATAACTAGTAAACATGGAGTAACCACACTCATGCCCCTTTCACACCAACGCGTTTTCAGCTCCGGCTCGGAGCTGGAGCCTGAAAAGTGCCAGTTTTTCCTGTTCACACCGCATGGCGCCGCCTCTTAGCTCCGGAATCCGGTTCACTTCCAGCTCCAAAAAATTGTCGGTCCGTCTAGAGCAGGGGTGCCCAACCTTTTTTTAACCGAGAGCTACTTTTAAAGTTGCCAGTCTGCCGAGAACTACCAGTCCAATTAGAGAGGCGTAGCCATTACTGACAGCCTACTACCAGGTAAATACACACTTCTACTTGTATAAAACTGACCTTTGTACAATTAATACTTCATAAAATACTGCAGATCCTTTATCTTACCTCTTTCTAATCTACACACACATACAAGTATTTAACTGAAGTTACACAACAGTGTTGTTGATACAGAGTTGGAGTGTATTCACACGTCACATACTACAGTGGGTAATGTTTTCAAGAAACATTGAACAGTGCTGCCACATATGACACAGGAAAAAAATAAAAGACTCTGAACCCTTTCTTTGCCATTATATAAAAATAGTGTTGCTACAAAAGTATACATTAGGCTTACTAATAAGACAACTCAGATCTGAAGCTACACAGGAATCTGCTGCAACAGTGCAATACAATCTTTTTTTTTTAATAGAATCAAACCCTTTTTTTGTTGCATTTTAGTAGAGTATACAAATAAATGCCTTTAAAATAGGATGCAAGCAACACTAGTTTCTTAACCTGAATTGATAATAGACTATAATCAATTTAAGTTTGCATTCTTATACCATTTTGTACAATAATTATAATGAATAAGTTCAAACAAACTAAAACTTACAGCAGATTAATAACGGTATCTAACTTGAGTTTTTATTATATAAAAAACCTGTTGAAATGCTTCTGTTATTTTTATTACGCATCGGCAGCCTCCAGGAATGCTTCTTTCACAACTTGTGTTTCGCAAGAACGTGACTGACACGATAATATGCTATGATAGCAGCCTTGCTCTTGTTGTTGGGCCTGGTGAAAATGGACTGCTGTGCATTTAGCTGTCCTTTCAGGCCCCTCCCCTTTTGGGAGCGTAGGGCAGAATTAGGAGGGAATTCCGTCTCGTAGCGTTTGTGCACTGTTTTGAAATGCCGCTCCTAAATTACCCTTCTTCGATAAAGCCACGCTCGCATTGCAGATGAGACAGATGGACTTTGAATTGGAATAGATACAAAAATAATCATCCTCCCACTCGGAGTGAAAATTATATATGTTTTGCTTCTGCCATAATTGCGGTCTTGTGTGTGTGCGGACTGTCACTCCTGTTGACACGGACAACGTAAGCGAACTAGTGCACACTGCCCACTGCTCACCAGCCACGCCCCAACACATGGGGTCACGCCGGCCAATCACAAAGCTTTGATGCGTTCAATTGCATTATTCTGGCACAAGAAGATTATGTTACAGGACATTAACGATAAAACAGAATATTGTTGTTCTATTTTTAGACACATCTCGCGATCGACTGGGAATCTCCCCGCGATCGATCGCGATCGACTGGTTGGGCACCCTGGTCTAGAGGCAAGAGCTTCGGAGCTAAGAGGTGGCGTCGCTTACGTCTCTCCAACCCGGTATCACGGCAAGATGTGAACATGTGACGATTTACCATGCTGGGAGACGTGAAGATGTCACGATTTCGTCCCCTTCAAACGTGACAGCTACACGGTATTGTTAACCCATGTTAACCAGTGGAGAAATAACCGGAAATACCAAGCAAATGCTACCCCGACGTAATGATTTATTTTGTAATAGTCACACTCGATTACGGCGATTTTCTTGTTGCCCCAGCTGTCGACACCTCTTTTAGCAGAAACAAAGGCTACATTAATGTATTAAATCGATGTTAATCCGTGCGTGTGGATGTGGAATTAACGGACGTGACGTTGTGCGATTGAGTTGCCAAGCAACAGCTTCGGTTCATGTTAATTTACAAACTATTCAACTACAACCGTAGTTATATTTAAAAACATGTTAGAAGGCCTCACAAAATACTTGAATGCACATTAAAATGTAAATGTGAAGGAATGTGTGTATAGTCATTAAACGAAACCGGAAACAGACGTAGGCAAGATCCTCAGCTCGATGATTGGATGGTTATCCGCAATGCATGCTGGGATTTGGTGTTTATGTGATGTGAAATCTGAAAACGTTTTTAAAAAATACAATAATACTTTATTCCGAGTGTGCTTGCTTTTCTCTTTGAAAGTCATCACATACCGGCTCTCGTTTTAGTACACATAACAACGGAACCATAGCAACGGAACTGACAGGCAACGGAACTGACAGGCAACTTGTAAAAAATAGCACCCCCCCCCCCCAACAACTCCTGGGCTAAGCCCCGGATCTCCTACAATCTTAAATCCGCCACTGGCGTTCAGGTGCTTTGGGTAATGTCTAGAACATTTAAGGGAAGTAGTGCATTACGTACAGTGGTCAATCAGAGCAACGAAACGTTGGGTCTGCGTCATGCCTTACTGATTGAGATCAGTCGGAACTAGTGTTGCACGGTGTACCGATACTTGAAAGGTACCGTGATACCCTGCCGTTAAAAACGTTACGATTCCTCCGTTTCATTAGTATCGGTACTTTAAGAATGACGGGGGAAAGTACTCTGGTGAGAAAGCGCTGTTTTAATAAGAGCCGTGTGTGTTCAGCGCTCTGCTTCCACTCCCTGCACTGCAGCCGTGCCTGCAGTCCCTCCCCTCTCAAGCACGCTCTAAGTCCCTCCCCTCTCTCGTGCACGCGCTAGTTGCCAGAATATGTGAGAAAGCGAGAGGCATGGCTGCAAGTGGGAGTGCAACTGCCGCTGCGCCTCGGCTTGTTGACAAAAAAGACACCAGAAGCAAAAAACTAAAAAGTTGTTTATAGATTATGCTTAATTGTATTCAACACTGAAACAACTGAGAAGTTGGCCTCTTGGATATCATTTAACTGATTATATGTGCTCAACATAAACAATTCATGTTTGACCAAAAAACGTGATTATATTGTGTTGAGATAACATTAAGCTTAACATCATCCTCTGAAATAGATTCAATCACATTGCCCTGAAGCGTTTCAATTGCACCGGAAGATCAGAGGGGGCGCTATTAAGCGCGGATGGAAGTTCTCCTCTCCCTCTTCTACCAGTGTTACTTGTTGATGGAAGCATTCTCTCAGACACACGGTAAGAATATAAATCCTCAATCCATCCATCAAAACGTTATAAGGTTTAATTTCCATATCAGTAGGCCTAATGTGTTTGTCATCGTTCAAAAGACGAACTTGTTAGGGAATGTTAACAGCGTTGCTGTTTGCTTAGCTAAGCTAGTGCTAGCGCTGGTTAGCACTAGCTAGCGCTGCTAGCCTGGTCATATTATAAGTAAAAACCTTGATTCTGTCCATCACACAACGGTGTTGCTTCCCAACATGTCGCCAGGTGTGTAAAGTAAAGGTACATCAGTTGAAAGCAGAAGTTCAATAAACATCCCAATCCCCTATGCTGAAGTTGCAAAAACATCACGATCTTATGATCCAATTCTATCAGTTTCCCAGTTACACAGGGACGCGGGAAGTCAGTCAGAGTTGGGTGTGCGTGCAACGTCTCGCAGCGGAGTAACCGGCTGTTACTGTGTGTTAACTGTGGTGGGGGGGGGGGGGGGGGCTGCGAGTGGAGCCTCGCAGTTTTTCAGGTTGATATGTGAAGCTCATTAGCTAGCCAACATGTATCTAGCAAATGTTTAGCAAAATATTAGAAGTGAGGCTACTAGACTAACGTTAGGTCTACTGTAATAGCCTCACTTTTAATATTTTGCAAAACATTAGCTAGCACTAGTGTTTTGCAGTTGCTAGCAGCTTATTGGGATTTTATGCTAGATAGACAGGCATTGTTTTGATATAATGAATTAAGCATTATTGTTAGTTAAGGCTGCAGCCTGCAGCCCCACTTCTTCTCTCTCTCTAACTCATTGCAGATGGCTGCACTAAAGAAAAGGGCACAGAGAGGAAACCAGTTGTAAGATGTTTAAAAGTTCATTAAACATAATATATGCTTAAATGCATGTCAAAGAAGTTGTATTGGAGTTTGTGTTATTCTACATTTTGACATCAAGATTTTCTGATTTAAGAGCTTCACCGCATAACTAGCTCTCTGTATATTCCGATTACCGATAATGTTTTGGGTCAAGTTTTTCAGAAGCACAATCTCCAAGTTGACCGATCTATCATAAAGGAAATAGCCAGTACTTTGTGCACAGTTAACCCTATAACTAAAGCTATACAGAAAGGTGGCACTCTGTGTTCTGCATATCAACGTAAGCAATACTATAAGGCTAACTTCAAAGTTGTTGAGCCAATTGAATATTTTCTGGATATTAGAAAAAAGAAAACCTTTCAGTATGTTCCCATTCTGGAATCCCTGCAAGTGCTCTTGAATAGGAAATATGTTTTGGACCTTGTAGTTGGTAATCACAGACCACAAGCAGAGGCAGAAAATCAGAATCTGTATAGGTCTTTCAGGGATGGCCAACATTTTAAGAAAAATGATTTCTTCTCAGGTGACGAGTTAAGAATATCTATTGGATTGTATGCGGATGACTTTGAAGTCTGTAATCCTCTGGGCACCTCCCGTAAGAAACACAAATTTTGTGGTGTATACTGGGGGCTCAGTAACATACCCCCAGAATCCAATTCCTCTTTGGCCTCCATTTACTTAGCCATTTTATACAAAACAGATGATCTAAAGAAACATCGCTTGGAAGTTTTAGAGCCACTGCTAAAAGATCTCAGGGCTTTGGAAGAAGAAGGCATATTTGTTTCGGAGTTGGGAACAACTCTGAAAGGTACAGTTCAAACTGTTGCAGCAGACAATTTGGAAGCTCACTCACTTGCAGGCTTCATTGAATGTTTCACAGCTCATTATTGTTGCCGTTTTTGCATTGCAAGTAACGCAGACTTCCAATCACAAGAAGTGGGAGCAGGAAAATTCAGCCTCAGAAGTAAAGAGCAACATGAGGCTCATGTAAGGTCAGCTGAAGAGAGTGGCACTAGCAGTTTTGGAGTAAAACAAGCTTGTCCTTTGACTAAAGCTCTTTCTCATTTCCATGTCCTCACTGGGTACCCTCCTGACATTGCTCATGATATCTTTGAGGGCGTTGTACCTGTTGAACTTGCACTGTGTCTCAAATTATTGATATCCAAGAAGTATATTACTTTGGCCGACATAAATAATGCCATTCTGAACTTCCCCTATAAGTGGACTGATAAAACTAATAAGCCTCATATTGTGCCACAAAATCTTTCAAGCAGGAAATCCATAGGTGGTAATGCACATGAAAACTGGTGCCTGTTAAGATTGCTCCCGTTTCTAATAGGGACTAAGATTCCTGAGGGCGAGCCAGCATGGCTGGTTCTGATGGATTTAAAAGAGATTATGGAGCTTGTTGCTGCGCCAGTCCACAATGATGAGTCCATTGCTTACCTTGATTGCAAAATCTCAGAGCATAGACAAAGATATCAGGAGCTATTTCCTGAAAATAGACTGCTGCCTAAACACCACTACTTGGAACATTACCCCAAATTGATTAGGTTGTTTGGACCTCTTGTGGGACTTTGGACTTTAAGATTTGAGGCAAAGCACAGTTTTTTTAAGAAGGTTATTAAACATACCAGTTGCTTTAAAAATGTGCCGCTGTCACTGGCTGTGAAACATCAATTCATGATGGGGTACCACTTGTCATCTCCAAGTCTTGATAAACCAACGCTAGATGTGTCAAGTGTATCTACGGTCCCATTAGATATCTTGAAGGAGGAGATAGCTCAAGCTGTTAAGCAAAGATACCCTGACCTATCTGAAATCCATCTGGCTAAAAATGTTTGGAGCAAGGGTATAAACTACAGAGTAGGGATGGTAGTTCCACATGGGTCTGAAAGTGGCCTACCTGAATTTGGGGAAATTAGTCAAATATGCATTTTGGATCAGAGATTGTGTTTCATTTTGAAAGACCTGTGTGGATGGTATAATGAGCACTATAGAGCCTATGAGCTGACTCCAGCTCCTACACGAGGACTGAATCTTGTAGAAGTAAATGAACTTGCCGATGGTTACCCCCTGGCTGACTATCGGGTTGGAAATGTACGGATGGTGACCTTGAAAAGGTCAATATGTCTGTGATAAGGTAACAAATTAAATGTGTATTGTATGGGTCTTCCTGTCTCTCCAGCTCTTAATACACAACAATAAATGTCAGATTGCTGTACCAATTTAATCCAATCAGGAGGAAGGACTCGTATAGGATAAACGAGTGAAATTGGAAGTGATGACGTAAAGAAATAAGCAGACAAAATGGAACTGGAACACTATAAAACAAGCTGATAAATGGTTACTCTTTGCTGATGAGTTCAAATTAGCTACCAACCTGAAAATGTATTTTAGTTTATTAGAGCTGGAGAGACGCGTAGACCCCTATTAGTGAACAACACTATAGCTATGATTTCTATCACTAATTTCACATTTTTCAATATAGCCACAGTCCTGTGTGGTGAAAACATGCCTGTGAAGATACTGTTATTAATACTAGTGCTTTTTTCAGGTTAATTCAACTTTGAACAAAGTTGCCTCTTGAATTGACTACAACTTGTATCATGAGTGTGCTTTTCTTTCTCCTTAGACAAAGAAGGTGGACCATGGCAACCTCGGCAGTTCTCAGAGTCATCCTGGGGGAGAACAGCAGCCAGAGAGTGGTCCTTCCCTTGGGCCTGCCAGATACCGTGACTGAACTGGAGAATGAGATAAGGAGGCAGTGTCAACTTCAGGACCTGTTTCGACTGCAGTTCATGGATGAACTTTTTGGAAACATCTTCCAGGACTTGACTTCCATGGAAGAAATACAAGACAGAGCTACAGTCAAAGTGCTGTCCCTCAGACCTGTTGTTGCTGTGAGCTGTGACAATGGCCCATTAACTCCGACACACGTTCCTAATCACGCTGGTGAACCCTCATCCGTTTCACCTGCTGACACTACTGTGATGCTCTCATCTCAAGAGTCCGTTTCCCCTAGGTCTTCTTGGCCAGAGGTATTCCACATTCCCCGTTTTACTTATGATGCAGAGCTGAAGCTTGAGCAGGCCAACCAAGTCTACAGAGAAGAAGGGACGCGGCTGATCCCTGATCCAAAGCTGAGGTCTGACATACTTCAGGGTTTGAACTAGGAGATAGTCCAATACAAAGTCTATTTCGCAGACATGGATGCTGAGAAAATCGCACAGGCGCTCATCCAGAAACATCCTTGCTTAACAGAGGTAGCCTCTGAGACTGGATATTCTGGATGGGTAAGGAGTATTAAAAATAAGCTGTCCAATTATCGCACAATTCTCCGGAAGATGGGATGTCGGGAAGTGACTGTAAATGCCTTGAAGCACAAACCAGATGGCAGACGCAGTCCTGCCTTTGCTGTTAAGAAGCCAAAGAGAGGTGAAGTGGCTTGCTGCCCCTCCTTTCTGAGTGGAGAAGATGACGATTCACTGGAAAACATCAGAGTTGAACTTCTGTCTGATATCAAGAAGCGTAACAACAGAGAGACTGTTAAGATGAAAATGCAGAGAACATTCGCTTTAAGAAGACACGAAGCCATTGGTTGTGATCCCATGATCAGCGACTTCACAATGAGATGGCCAGCTCTCTTTGATGTGACTGAGGTTAGTATGAACTAGTGACCGTGTATGTGACTTATTGTGTAAACGCTGTGCCATATTAATGAAAATTGTCTCATAAAGCCATATGTGTGCTTTCAGATTAATGCTGAGTTCAAACGGATCACCACAATTCCTCTGCAGTCTAAGTTCCTATCACAGCTGGACCTGTACTCTGCAAACCTGCTGAAGATGTTTGAAAGCACAACTGGGCAGAAAGGGAAAAAACTGAAAGCGTTGACTAACAACATGGACACAGTAAGTTATCTGATACTTTAGTAGATGTTTAGGTGGGCAAGTGAAAGGATGTCGCTAGACATGAAGCAGGAAGTGAGGCTAAACACAGGTCAGAGTACAGTAATGTCAGCCTATGGAATCCTCTGGGTGGGACCCTGTGGGGACACCCCGGCTTTCTCCTCTCAGATACTTAAGTCTCGTTAGTCGCCAGACTCCTCATCCATCAACTTGATCTGGTTCACCATATCAAGTTTTATAACGTGTAGATAGCCATTATTGTTTTGGCGTCCTTGACATGAAAAAGTTTGAGCAACACTGAAATATAGCAACATAATTTTGTCAGGAAACGGTTTTAGAATCGGCCTCAGGTCTTACTGGGTTAAGCTAGGTGTCTAGCCCAAGTTTAACCTGTGGACCGTGGTTCTTATTTTTTAGAAAAGAGTCACTCTGGCTTGTCATTGTTCCACCCATTGCTTTCCTTTGAGAGTTCAGGGGGAGGTGTGGGGTGGGTGGCTATAAAGTATGGAACTTTGTTGTGGTCCTGGTCATAAATAGAATGTTCTAAAAGGGAAAGGTGGCCATTGGAGCAGGATTTGTGTTGATGATAGTGCATGCACAGCACCATTTATAAAAAAATAAAAATAAATAAATGTATTGCCAAACATGTGCTGCAAGGACCTTATGTATTTGAGTTTTAAGTGTGTATTCTGTTCTTCTGTCACTCATCTTTCAGGATGACATTGATGCGGGAAGGGACCTCCTAATTAAAGGACTCTGCCTCTACCTCAACGAGGATCCTGGAGACCTTGTGCAGGAGTTCATAGTAAGTGACTAATTGTAAACTGTATACATGTGTACATCTTAGATTAAGAACCAGAGAACATTCTCTGTCATTAGCTCTTATTTAGCTGAGCACTCAGACAGGCAGTGTTCTGTTAACTCTGCTCAAGTGTGATGCTACTCAAATTAACTGTACTGTAGTTGAATTACATAGTTGTGACTTAAACACATACTAAAATGCTAAATACTGCTAAAAGCACTGACTAATTATTCTATCACTCCTTTAGTGACTCTGCATGATTGCTGATTATTTAACTAACGACTAAACTGTTGGCTGAGAAACATGGGCTTCTAATGATTGCTTAATCTCCCATGATGGTCATACTTTACACATGACTTAGTTGCACACCAGTGTCTCACCGAAAATAGCTGATCTACAACCTCACAACACGTTGTGAGGTTGTAGATTTCGGTGCCAGACAACCAAGTGAAATCAGACTTGATCAAACCACTCTGTATAGTTATGAGAAATAAGCTAAAGTGACACAGCCTCAAAGCATATGCATCTCATTAACTACAGATAAATGGAATTCACAAGCTAATCAGAGCTATATTACAGTCTTGACTCATGGTTGAGATTCCTGTGTTGAATGCTGGTCTCATGAATGCTTTTTCTTAACTAATAATCCTTTTTGTGAACACTAGGATGTGGATGAGACGATCGTTGAAGGTGCGATTGAGAAGACCACCATGGGGATCTTCACCCTAAAAAACACCGCCAGTGAGGACGATGTCAGAATTGTCCTGGAGGGGGTCACAGTCATACAAGATCTGGAGACTGTGGCTTTTGCATCCGCCATGTTGTTGGGACTGATTTACTCTCTGAACCTGAGTTACCCAAAAAAGCTCAGCTGCACATTTGAGGTACTGCAGAAGATCATAATGGAGTTGGATGGTGGGGTCCTCTCCTACAAAGCACAAAGCTTGAAGACCAAGCTACACCAGTGTGAGTAATGCTCACTGGTGGGGGGTGAAGGGAGGGGGGGGGTACTCAGACATTCTACCAGTCTTTGAAGAAGACTGTGTCAAAGAATCTCACAGACTCTTGTTTGCCTCTTTAATATCTTAAAGTTGACCAAAACATGTCATGTTTTATACTAATAATGGCCAAAGTTTAACATAATAGTTAGTATAAATAGTGTTAGTTAAAGTGGTTCAAATCTAAAATGGCACTTTCCCAGTTTTAATGGGTTTGATGTTTTTATGTGCCTTATGTCCGTTCTCACTCACGGCCCAAATAAGTATAGAAATGTATAAATATATATACATATTCTAACCACTATTCACATTAGAAAATACCATGCATCTTGTTCCATATGTTTGAACTGAATTAGTCCTGGAATTTGAAGAAATGCATTTTAACAATTTTGCCTCTGTTTGAATACAAGAGAAAACCACTCTCAAACTGAATCTCTCTCAAACTGTGAATCTCTCTCTGAATGTGACTAATGGGGAAGACAAAAAAAACCTAATGTAAAAGAAGAATACATATATGTAAACTAACAGGCGGGTGTCTAAAATTAGCTAAAATGTATTAAAAAAAGAATGTTAACATGTTTATATTGTTGTTTATAAAGCAATTTTGCTCAAGTGTTTTACACAAAGGTATTCAAAATGTTTATTTGATGCAGTGTTTTACATAAAATATGTTTGATACATTGATACTTTACATAATGCACTTTACTGTATTCCCCTGCATTTGAAATAAAATGTATTTGCACTGTTTGAATTGTGTTGTACTAATATGATCATATCATGTATCTAGAATAATGAACATGACTGAATAAGGTTGCCAGAACATGATTATAACATTTAGAAATCAATGGAATGCTGTTAAAATAACATGACTGAATCATGTTGCCAGAACGTGATTTAAACATGTATGAATAACTTTGTTCAATTACATTAGGTTAAGTTAATATTTATGTGTTTAACCTACGCAACTGGATCGAGTGCTGCCAAAGCAAACGATTCATGTGCAACCAATGTCCACTATTCAATCACTTAGATCCAACGACTTATTTGTTTCAGTGAATACAAATTCTTGTCATATATTTTATTTATTGTTCTCATTGTTTAAAAGTGTGTGTTCTGGTTCTGGTGTGAAATAAAGCACAATAATTACATTTAAGACTGTTTCCCTTTTTTTAAGAAAAGTACCGAAAAATAATTGGAATCGCAATTCTTGACTTGGTTTCGGTATCGAAACCAAAATGTTGGTATCGTGACAACACTAGTCGGAACCGCCATTCAGTATCTCCATTGGATCTTCAACGTGTACTATCATACGTCACGTTCACAGTGATCCCTTTTTATTTACTACAAGACAAATGTGCTGTTTTATTTCATACAGTTCCATTTTGATTGAGACAGGGAAGTAATCTAAACCTCACGCATGGTGTTTCACTGTCAAGGGGGGCGATAAAGCGTGTATGTAATTACATTGCCAATACTGATTTGAGCCCCACCACTGTATGGGTTAGCCCTACCATAGATTACCCTACAAAAATACTCTGGCGCCGCCACTGATTATGTAAAAAAAGGCTGAAGGTTGGCAGAAAAGTAGTTTACAAAGACAGGTTCAAGGACAGGCAGACTTGTACATAGAGAGATATTTAGTGTGTCAGACAGGTACATAAAGACAGGTAGGTATGTAAACAGTCAGAAAATAGAGGCGGACAGGTACAAAAAGATGGACAGGTAGGCCAGACAGGCATGCACAGAGAGACAGATTGCAGAGACAGGTCAAACAGACAGGCACAAAGATAGAAAGCAGTTTGGTCAGACAGACAATGGTCCCTAGAGGTGCAGAAATAGACATGCAAGTAGTTAGAAAAGTTCGTCAGACAGTCAGGTCTTATGCTTATAATAGCTTTAATGATTGAATTAGTCTGAAAGTTCAATCCAAGTCCTTCTTACATTTCACATTGGAGCTAAGCTGCACCACGGAGCCGTAATCCATTACTTGCCAGCCATTGGATCAAGGTATGTGTGTGTGTGTGTGTGTGTGTGTGTGTGTGTGTGTGTGTGTGTGTGTGCGTGCGTGCGTGCGTGCGTGTGTGTGTGTGTGTGTGGGTGAGAGAGAATATGAGATATGAGAGAGAACTTGTGTGTGTTTGTTTTCATATATTAGAGCAAGTGCTTGTGTGTTCACTTTATTACCCTCCCCTCCACACCCCTTCTCCTCCCTTCCATCACACACACACACACGCACACACACACACACACCTGTGTGAGTGTTTTCAGGTGTATTTGGTTTGGTTAGGAGGGAGGGAGTGGAGTTTGCTGTATTATCGCCCTGAGAACCCTGTGATCTCTAAATGCACCCGCCAAAACCCTGCTGCTTGGAGGAGGGTTTGCAGTCGCAAACACACACACACACACACACACACACACACACAGATGCTAACAGGTGTGTTGTACTGATTTGCTCCTACAGAGTGTGAAATTGCAGAAGGCTTATGTGTGTATGTGTGTGTGTGTGTGTGTGTGTATGTGTGTTTGTGTGTGCATGTGTTGGGGTGCTTTGATGAGAAGTAGTGAAAAGATTCTTCTTGTTGAAGCCTCATAGGGTCTAATCCAGCCTGCTGACAGACCCTCATCCCTACTACTTCCTCAAGTACACACACATTAACACACACACACACACACACACATATAAACACACTGACAGCAGCTGGCCTAGGCCTGGCACAAAAGGTTCAATCCTTAATTGGCAGGTTGCACTTTTTCGAAGTTGGAAAATTCCTGCAACACTGACATGTTTTGCACTTTCTAAGTTAAATGCATAACAAACTTTAGAACTACTTAAAACTCAGGGAAAACGTGCTTGAGATGGCGAATGTATATGTTGTGTTTGCACTCTAGGTATGAAAAATACGAGAATGTGCATTTCAATATCGTTAAAGCAACTGTTTATGCCTGGACAGTATTGATGGATATCTCTAGATGACAAGAATAACATGCAAATAAGACAGCTTTGAATTTAGGCATATATCTCGCTTTTAATTCATGTAAATGCTCGGCGCAGACCATAACATAATTCAAACTTTTCAATGTAGAATATTTTTGAACCAATAGCCTATACAGTACAGTATATTTATTTTTGATGATAGAAAGGTCAATTTATTAATCAATTAAGTAAATGCTGCACTAACTGAATAACATTAAAACATTTGTATTTAGAAAATGTTAAAACAATGTAAATTGGTCATCATGATATTAGTCAATAGAAGTACTGAAAATGTAAAGAGCAAAATACACTTCATAAATTGGATGTAAAATAAAAAGAGAACATTAAATAATATAACAATTAAGACCTAATTAAAAATGGTGACTTAATCAACTAAGTTGTCTCTCTCTTGTGTTCGCTTAAGAAAACTGAAATGAACGACTCATTGGCTTGAGAATGCAATTTGCATGCAGAGAAAGTGCAAATTGGTTGCACAGTTTTAAAACAGTTAACTGTAACTAGAATATACATTCAAAAACGTTAAGGACACATTTAAAAAAGAAGAGCATGACAACATAGCTAGGTAATATATAGAGTTATGTGTGGTGTCCAGACATTATGTTGAGTTCATCTTTGTAGTCTTTGTCCTATGTCGAATCCCAAGTATTTGGAGTTCTTCTCTTTTTCTTTCCTAAAATGCCCTTATGTTCCTTTTATACTTTTGCTTTTAACCTCTGCCACTCGTCAAGCAGAGATACTGAAAGCAGCACACTGTGTGACCCATCCAGTCTGTTTATTATAATATGATATCAGTCTCAGCCATCATTGTCTGCAGTCATCTGGAAAATTCAGCAACTCTTACCTTACTCCGTCCGTCTATCAACACCTCAACCTAACATTATTGTGGAGACACACACACATACACCAAAACAGACAGGACAGGCACATCTGAGGACATGCATGCTTGCACACACATAGGCTGCAGTATCAGAAGAAGGCCACATCCGCCTTCATACAGTACATGAACACACACACACAGTTATTATGATCTTTTCCTCCTTCTATGAACGCAGACACTGTAGACCCATGTTGCTCCAACTTCAAACCAGTTATGTGACACACCATACTCAATAATATCTATACATGTAAATGTTGCTCTGCGCACACATATTGGTAGATGTTTTGGATTCCTTTGTTACCTTTCAGAAACAAGTGTCACTAGTGAAACAATCAGCTTCGAGTAACAATTTAAGTATTTCATCTTTCCAACAGACCTCTTTCTTTCTTTAGGCTTGAAGACGATCAAGCACAAAGGGAGCAACGTTAGCATTCATTGAGTGTTATAATGTTTCTGACCACATGATAAATATGAGTCAAAAACCTACTCACCTTTTCGGGATGTCACCAACTGATTGAGGCTCTACACCTCCTACAGTAAATGCTCTTCTGTATTCAAGTCTCCAATGTAATGATGATCAGGTAGCATACAGTGGGTTAATAATAAGACATGTATACATGTTTATGACTTTCGTGCAATGGAAATTCGAATAGGTCAACCCAACCACATTTACATAACAAGACATGTTCAATTCTCCTCAAGACTATTTTTCATGTTTGAGGAAAGGTGAAGGCTTAGCTGGCTCACCAGGGCACAGCAAGACATGAACACACACACACACACACACACACACACACACACACACACACACACACACACACACACACATATACACGTCACAGCCCGTATTGTGTGATAGCTTGAGTGTTGACTAAGTGGTTAGGAAATATTGGTGTGAGTGAGTGATCGACTGCATCTAAAGTTTCCATTGAGGGTGGATAAACAGTGTGATGTCAGAACAAAAGGTGTGCAACGAAGGTCATACTAACACGTCTTTATAAAATCCACTATCCCCTGAAACATTAGACATATCAATGTGATTATAAGATATGATATTCATTTATAGCAACGTATCATGTTTGGCTGGATAATATCATCATTTGACTTTGGTATAAGTTGTTTTTTATACCACACGTCTTAATTTCATGTGTACGCTTTACATTATTATTTTGGAAAATTCTCATTGAAGTTTACACGTAAATGCAATAAAGAGACACAATTATATGTATATAGTTTGGTTAAAATAATCAAACAAACATGTTACCAGTCACAGGTCACAGAGGTCAGACTCTGCTTCATTATTTTTGACACCCGTATTTGTACAAATCACTCCAAAGCAAAATCAGCGACACAAATAAACAAATCAGTTATGACTTTTTTCTTTTCCACAATATTTTTAATTTACAGTTTTTACCACACAAAACAAAAACAAACCAAAAAAATCAATTTGTAATTGGTCATTGTCTAGAAATAAAGGTAACATTGTAACTATTTACATGTGTAATCAAGAGAACAAAATAAGCTTTCTGAGCTGCTCTCTAAAGTACTGCCGCACGGTTTAAGGGCTTTTAGCTGCACTAACATAAGCTTCTCGAATGTACATTACACAGAAAAGGGCATGGAGGTCAAAAATTGTAAAGCTAGAGAGGCATCTTCACACATAAAAAACCCACACACACACACACACACATACCATGTATACATCACTTCAGGGGACATTACATTGACTTACATGCATTTCCTGGAGACTTATCTAAACCTTAACCATAACCAACACATGCCTAACCCTAACCCTCAACCTTACCCTAACCCTAACCCTAAACCTAACCAAGTCTTCACCCTAAAATTAATGATTCCCCTCATGGGGACCTCCAATTTGTCCCCATAAGGGAGGCGAGTCCCCACACGTGACTATGTAAACAGATGTAGGTCCCCACAAGTATAGTAATGCTAGGCCACACACACACACACACACACACAAACTATTTACAGGAAGGTTTCTGTAAATATCCCTTTAATCGGCCTAATGAAAACACAAGCAGAACACAACCAGGCTGTACCATAATAAGCCATTAAATATGGATTGTGGAGGAACTACCCTGAGGTTCTCTCTCTCTTTGGTGTTTAATATCAGGTTGTTCGCTCAGTGAGAGTGAGAGTTCACACACACAGCTGTAATTAGCAGCTTAGGCAGCCAGCCAGCTCTGTAAATGCACTGTGATGTGCGTGTGTGTATATGTGTGTGTGTGCGCACTGACGAAAACATACACATGCTTTCTTTCTGAGCGTGTCTCTGCGCAGGTGTGCATATTCTTCGTGCACACCTGTGTGAGTGTGTGTGTGTGTGTGGCGGTGAGTCACACAGTTGTGCGTGGGTGTTGTGTTTGTCTTATCTGTGTGCTGATGGAGAGCTGAGGTGCTTGGAGACGGGCTGTTACGTGTATATGTGTGTGTGTATGGGTAGAGTGATTGCTCCCTAACACCTGGTATTAGCACCAGTAATCCTCACACCACATCATACTCACGCACCAGTCCCATGCAGATCACATTGAGCTTTTCCCTGTCCCGCTTCAAGGTGTTTCTCAACTTGTCTTGGGGGGCGTTGATGTCGGAAATATATTCCAGCAGAGGATTCCAAGGTAAACAAACTGTCCCTTGGCAGCCACTTTAAACTTTGGTAAAAAAAGATAGCATATAAAGTAAAAGTTCAGATACAAAAATGTGAAAAATACAGAGTGGAACTGTAAGGTAAGCAAAATGGTTGTACACTGTTTGTGTTTTTATTTGTATATTTTGTAGCTGTCTGGAATACAAACAATCAAGTGGAAAAATAGAAGAGAAAACCGACACTGAACGTCCTTTAGAGTAACAATAGCTACAAGTACAAAAGCAAAGTACCCTCATAATTTGTATATCTTATAAAACTTGGATTTGTTATGCTTTCTTCCACACAATTCCTTAAACAAGTGTCAGCTGACCAATCACCTCATCACATGCATTCAGATAAACTTCGGTTCGCACAGGAAACCACTTTGTACATTGGTATTTTAATTTGAAGAAGCTAAGTAACTTCAGTTTATGTGCTCTACATTTGGATGCAAGCGACAGTGTGTTTCATGCCTCTTTGAGTCTCAGCCCATTTCCACATCAGTCCAGCTTTTCTTTCTGTCCCTCTGTCGGCCGTCAGTGCGGCCTGCCCTCCCATATTGGATTTGCTCTCTCAATAATTGATGCAGGAGGTATTTTGTAAAGCTAAAGGCCAGCAATCCTTGGTGTCAAATTCAAAATTAGTTCCTCCTGTATTATTAACATCCCTGAGGGCAACAGGTTAATAAGAGGAACTCTGTAACAATAGATGGACAGAAGGATAGAAAGGTCTTATATCTTTCCTATCTTACCTCAGAGTTGCCTCATATGTACACAACGTTAAACATTAACACTTCCCACAATGCATTTAGACTTACCTGTGAGGAATGCAGTCAGATGTCACTCAGAGTGTTTACAACACGTACACACACACACACACACACACACACACACACACACACACACACACACACACACACACACACACACACACACACACACACACACACACACACACACACACACACACACACACACACACACACACACACACACACACACAGCTTTAAATATTTTGTCTGAAAAACATCCTGTTTGTTCTTACACATGGCAG
The DNA here is from genome assembly GCF_902827175.1 of Gymnodraco acuticeps. Lineage (NCBI taxonomy): Eukaryota > Metazoa > Chordata > Actinopteri > Perciformes > Bathydraconidae > Gymnodraco > Gymnodraco acuticeps. Next base: position 218,757 of record NW_022989927.1, read on the forward strand.
ATTGTCAGCTTGTCAGACAGGGACGTGAAATTGATTACATCTAATGAGATTTTATTTCAGTAATCTGATTACATGGAAATGAAAGCCATGATAAATTATTTAAGTCTTGAATCCTCATGGGTTTATCATATTTTAGAATTAGTGAAAACTGTTTGGTTATCCCAGAAGGATTTTAAAAATGTTTTTAGACAATCTATAGAGATTGGGATGGAAACACCCGCATACAGATGATATCATGCCGCTTGCATGGCTACAAATATTCAAACTGCCGTGATATGTCATAACAAAAAGATATAAAGACACATTGCCAATATATTTGTTCACTCTGATATTAGCTATGGCTGTGTGTGTAACATAACATTTGCTCTCACTCTGACAGAAAGCTGGTGACAACACGGACAAAGGAGGCCATTACCTTGGATGGTAAGATAAAATAAGGTGGTATGTACCTTATTGTGTCTGTAGGAATGGTGCTGAATCCTCGTAAACAAAACACAAATGTTGACCTTTAGTTCCTGTAAGTCTGTTTCATATCAGACTGATAATATTAGGCAGAACAATTTATTGTAGAAAAATAATTAATTCAGAGAGCACTTTTTAGATTTAATATCTTGAATAGTTGTGTTGTTTTTGCATGAAACATAACACACAATTTTGCACTTTCAAGAATCGATGCTAACAGTGGTAACCTATTCTATATTCTCATTAATATCAATTAATATAATTGATATCCGTGAGATTGTTTAAAATTAGAACTAATTAACGGACAAACTGTCACGTGTTATTTTGTCCAGTTGATTATTTATTGGTATGAAATCACCTAATAAGGAAAATAAATCCTGACAGATTAACAGAATATCCTATTAACAGATTAATCAGGGTGCATGCACATGGACACGTTTGTGTTGTTATTCCATCGTCCTTCTGCCCAGCATTAACTGAGATATTGTTGAAACACGTTGGTCAATTCTGCAGCCAATTGAATTCAATGTTTGGGTAAAAAACACAAGGTTTCTGGGGAACACCGTTTTGTGTTGTCTACATGTAGGAGTTATGTTCTTTTGTTATAAGTTTACTTTCTTTGCTTTGTAATATTTTGCAGCACTAAAAATACCTCAGTTTAAATAGGTAGGCAGCTATAGGACCAGCATGCATCTGAGCAAATTCCTATGGTGCTTCAGTATCCTTTTGTTTAAAGTTTGTTCGTTGTTTTTATTTTGGAAAAACAGCTACTAAATGCTCTGTGTAAGGTTGATATTTCCCAGTTCAATGTTCAAGTGTTTTGCTTTATTAAATGTTGTTCCCCAGCTCAGAATATGAGACAGTCTAAAAGCAAGTGTCTCACTTTGAACTTCTATCCACATTTTCTGACAGCATACAACATAAAACTCAGATCTCTCTGACATTTCCTGAGGTGGGTATGCTATTTCAGTACCATAATAAATCACAGATGAACTGTCCTTTGTCTGTCTTGAGGCAACAAATGTCTCGCTGCCTTAGGTGACCTGATGATTAATTGAGTTCCATTGCGTGAGTTCTGGAGACAGATTTATATCAGTTTTGATTTTTTTTATACAATACCTAAAATCCATGTCGATGTCATTGTGTCTATTGCTGCCATAGAAAGAACTCAAGGACACATTTTAACTATGAAAGCTTTTCAAATACCCTTTAACCAATTTAGATTTCATCCTACAGTATGTGAGTGCACAGGGGAGCATTAAAGGAATGTATTGATTTGCAGACAACACAGGCAGCTTGTGCTGGAGACCTTCCTGGTTTCATATACTCAAGAACTTTATATCTTTAAATTAAATTCAGAGATGATTGAATGGTTTATATCTGTTGGAGTCAAGAGAAAACATCTTTGCACTTTTGAACTTTGTCTGAAACATTTCAAGTTCATATTTTACTAAGATGCTTCATACAGAATTTATTTTTTAATCTGCAATACTTTTCGGTTGTTTGTATTTCTTAAGTTAAATTGACGTACACCTGTTTCTATCTACTCTGTTTAAACGACACATTGCATTACAGAGATGTGTTTTCATTTATTTAGCAAAGGCTGATTTTGGGCTACTATTGCAAATGTTACTGGCAAAAGGTACTTTCTATATGCATATGACCAAATATGGAATTATATATTTAACATCAAAGGATATTTTGAAAAAATGTGTTTGGTGAATACTGTTCTTATAAACTTGTCATTTGTAAAAACCAATGCATTTATTAGGTAAGGATGTCTTTATTTCTTTCCTTTTTTTCTTACCATCATTAGGAAATGTGCCTTTGACTCTGGTTTAAAAGGATGCCCTCGTCTATCATGCCAGGTCAAATAGATATTACAAACAAACAATAAGAGACACAGTCAAAGGATAGTTAAATAAATCAGATGAGGGTCATTGGAGGAAGCTGAAGAGGATCTGGCTAATTTGGTCTGGCAGTGTAATGGAAAGAAGACTCGAGATGAAGGCCCAGCTGCCCTGTGCTAGAGAGCTGGCCATTGTAGTTCAAGTTGTGTAGACACGACGGTCTGAGTGACCGTTAGACAAGACAGGGATACCAGAGACCATGAAGACTCCCCCAGGGATAAAAGAGAGAGAGGGAGAGGGAGAGAAGAGGGGGCTGTTAGAACAAGGTAAAGGGACAAAAGAGTTCATAGCTGTCATTCGTTTTTCCTTTTTTGTAGTTCTGTCCATTCTTTTGTCTGAGGGGCAACTGTAAGAGCCAAGAGGCCCTGAGCAGCAGCTGGCAGGTAGGAAGAGAGGGAGGGAGGAAAGGAGGGAGGAAGGAGATAAGTGAGAGAGGTTGGACAAAGGGAGGAATGGATAGGTGAAGCGAGAGGGCTGGATGGTGGTGGAGACAGGAAGTTTGTCGCAATCGAATCACACATTTAGCTACATCTGTATTACTAAAGCAGATTGTATGAAAACATTTGGAGTTGTTTTTTTTTTGCATCAAAGCAGCAAAAAGATAAACAGGATACAGCTCAGTAAAAGTATATCTGCTATAATGATCTTATAAAATGTATAAATAAGACTTAAGTGAACAGAACGCATTAAACAGAGAGAGTTGTTATTTACAATGTGTCAGCGCAACAAATGAAATATATGATAAAAAACGATTTTTAGCATATTAAGTGTGATGCTAATCGTACAGCAGCAATGAAAGGAATACCGTTTTCTTTCTACTTTGCTAGAGTAAACTATAGATTATATGCTACTCTCTCACACACACACACACACACACACACACACACACACACACACACACACACACACACACACACACAAACACACACACACACACACACACACACACACACACACACACAGTGGGCCTCAGTTAACCAGAGTCAGTAAGCTGGAGACAGACAAGTGTGATTACAGCAGATACTGTTGCTCTCAATGTTCAGTGGGGTGTGTGTGTGTGTGTGTGTGTGTGTGTGTGTGTGTGTGTGTGTGTGTGTGTGTGTGTGTGTGAGAGAGAGAAAGAGAGAGATGAAAAGACAGAACAATCTAGTACTTTGTGTTCTTCTCTCTCAGTGTCTGTTAAGTGAGCTGTCAATCTACAGTAACATGTCAAACATCATTCTTATTGTTGAGTATCTCTGTTGAGAATTTGTGTGTCATTCAAAGAATAAACTGCATTTGAGAGTTGCTCACTTACAATATAAATAACGTATTGGGGTTGGACAGATCATTTAAACATACATGTATCCTGTTGTAATTTTTTGTGCCAAAAAAGAGGGTTATTATTTCATCCATACATGTTTAAGAAAATTGCATCTTAATACATCTTATGCCTGATTCCCCATGATACTAAATGTCAAACCTAATCAGAATCAATAATTCCAGTTTGTCACAGTTAATTCTTATTTTTCCTACATATTTGAATGTCTTGCAAAAGATGCATTAACCAGGCTCATGAGGAAGTTAATGAGTTGAATAGAGTGTATAAGACACACATACATGCGATGCAGTGGTTGAGAACATCTTAACATGAGTAAAAATAGAAACAAACATGGTGCTTACAGTAAATCCTCCATTACCAGTTTAACTAATTTGTAATGTTTAGTTTATTATTACTGAAACATTTACTTTAGGTATTATAAGTACAAATATGTATCATAGATTACTGTCGCCCTTTTTACGGTCCTAATGTCGTATCATTTAATCATAGAATATTGTATTATTATAGTGTTTTTGTGTAAGAATGTCGCAGTTTCGACAATGTTGAGCCAATTTAAGGTACGTAAACATTCCGGACAGAAATGTTTTATCAGGACTGTTTCATGTGACCTAAAATTGAGTGAAATACAATACAAACACAACAAAATATATACTTTATAATAGTAATATACAATATAGTAAACTACACAAAAGGCAGCTAGCCACTCACAAGGATTCGTCGAGGTGGTGAGCCAATTACAGCACAGTAAGGCGGGACTTGAGAGGAAACGTCATGTGCTGCTGGACATATGGTGGGCACACGTGCTGCGCACAGGCTATGTAAACAATAACAAAGTAATATGATTATTTACGTTTTGGGTTAAGGTTAACATTACTGTACCTTGGCATAGGTAAAATAAATGTTCTCAATAAATGCGTCTAACTTAAGTAACCACTGGTTTAACGCTGGCTGAAGTCACCCTAATCAAACACACCTGTTGCATGACGCAGACCATGCTAGGCCTGGATAGCATGCTAAATGCTTATCTCCCTGCGTGAGTTTTTCGTTCGCTGAGACACTTTTATATTCATTGACATGTGCGTGGACTTCCTGCTGTTTGTGACAATATTTCAAAAAGAGAGAATGAAAACGTTGAGGAGCACGGTGGGACAGAGAGGCCAAGTGGACTGGTTAAAGGCCTTAACGCCGCATGGGACCTACAGAAGACCGTTAGGTGAGTACAAAAACAACAACACTCACATCATTTCTGACTGTTGTTAGTGATGGCGAGATGAAGCCTTGTTATGAAGCTTTGAAGCTTTCCAGTAGGGATGCTCCGATCGCCAATTTTGGGGCCGGAATCAGTATCGGCCGATACCGATCGCCGATCCGATCATGGGGATCTTCCATTTAAAGTGATGTTTAAAACTCAGTTAATAGGGATCATTCACTGGCGCTTCCACAAACAACAACCAACATAATTATTACATTCAAATGAAGTACATTATTCAAGTTTACATTAACTTTGGATAATAACACGGGAGAAATGAGCGGAAGCGCTATCTTTTCCTCTCGGCCCGTCCACACAGCGGCGTGAGTTGAAGCTTACAACGCTTCTGCGGTGACGTCACTTTTAGCCGAACTGGGGAGAAGGGTCTAGCTGCGGCCGCGGACAGTACACGACACGCCCACCTGACACGACACTACGGTGGCTGAGAAGGGTCTAGCTGCGGCCGCGAAAGTTGTACTTCCAAATATGGTCAGAAGAGAGCACGCCCAACACGTGAGACGCTGATGCAAGGATATTTAAGGAGACATGGGCCCCTTCTCATTTCTCTAACTCCCCTCCTCGACTCCTATCCTCGAGACTTAGTCCCGCCCACAGGAGATGCGAGCGGAGGAGCCGAGGAGGGGAACCGAGGAGAGAGGAGGGAAGCAGCAGGCGGTTAGAGAAATGAGAACTCCTCTCCTCTGAGCCATCATTTTAAAGAGACGTCCATTAATGATGACAGGAAGCACAGCAGCCCTCTGTCTGATGGACAGATGTGTTCATGACGACTTATATATTTACTTTTAATTCATTCACAGTGCGGTATAATGAGACAATAACAGGCTACAGATGCGGGGACACACACACACACACATATATATTTGTATATATTTATATAAATATATACAATTTCAGAATCAAACAGAGCACTCTCATAATAACGTAACACTATCAGAGACTGGAGATATCCCCCCCCCCTCTCTGGTCGCTACAATGAGGAAAAATAAATTACGGGCCAAAAGTTTTATTTACAAGTATTAAAAGAGGACACCAAACCAACTGAGACCTGTCTGTCCGCTGCATCTACGCACACACTGTACAACACACACACACCTACACCACACACACAGACCTACAGTTCCTAAAACAGGCTACAGCCGTTGTGTATTTTATTATGTGAAGCACTAAATGGTTTTAGAAAAATATCGACTCTTTGTTTGTAGATATCTACTAAACTAAAGCAAATAAAGAGAGTAGGCCTGTTATACTGAGTGATATATATTTTACACACTGCTCTGCTTTCTGCACGGACCTCACAGCTGTTCTCACTGTAAACATTGCGTCGCGATGAAAGCAGTTAATACAATAATATCCCCTGCCGTGCGTCACGACTCTTTGAAACATCTCTGTTCCCGGAAATGCATCCACGAAGGAGCCGTGGAGGACCGTGGAGGACCCATCAGTGTATCCTCGGTTATAGCTACTCCAGAGAGCCTCCTTGACGCTCGATCCTCGGTCCTCGAAGTGCATTTAGAGAAATTAGATTTCCTTCAACATGGCACGCTGAAATTCATTTCCGGGTCACTACCGGAGGACCGAGGAGTCGAGGAGTCGGATTTGATGAAATGAGAAAGGGCCATGTAGGTTTACAGACAACAAACAATATGGCGCACCGAGTACAGGTAATTAACGTATTGTGGTTTTAGATATAATTACATACTATTTAGGTTCTCGTTTGTTTGTCGATGTGGCTGTTTAGCGCAGTGTAATTGTGTTTATTTTTGCTATATATATATATATATATATATATATATATATATATATATATATATATATATATAGGCGCTATATATATCTTATTATTAATACATCATTGGAACGGTACCTCCAGTATGCCTACATGACAAGCATTTTTATAATATACAGTAAACATATCTTTGACTTATTGCAAAATTATAAAATGAAATTCATCCCTGCTGTCATTCTGGCTTTCACTGTTCAAATGAGATGTCAACCATCAAAATGGGATAAGGGGTTCCAAGGGGTTCTCAAACGGATAGGTTATTAATTTATTTGCCTAATAGTTGCTTAAAATGCTACAATAACATGCCATGTACGGTCTCTCAGCCACCGTAGGCGGCGTAGTAGGAGGCGTGTCGTGTAGTGTCGTCAATTCGCTTTTCATCTGCCATGCCTCTGCCAAGCCTCTCAGCCACCGTAGTGTCGTGTCAGGTGGGCGTGTCGTGTACTGTCCGCGGCCGCAGCTAGACCATATTGGAACTGGGAGAGACTATGCAGGTCATTTCCTCATATTCCAAAAAATGGAGGGAAAATTCATTATAGCGGTAGTGAATCACCCGGTGCTGTATGATCAGTCTCTGTTCATCTACCGGGATACAAACCGGAGGAGCGAGGCATGGAGGGAGGTGGCAGAGACAGTGGATGAAACTGGTAGGTTTTCGCCTGTTTGGGGATTTTATATCCACTTTACTTCGTTTTAACATTGCTATTGCTTTGTATGTCGGGGGCGGGAGATTCATGTGATTGGTTGTTGGTCGCGGTTCCCCAAATCCCCAAGCTTCAGATACGCCCACCTCCAAGCGTCAACGCACGCCGCTGTGTGGACGGGCCGTCATTGTCACTGTCACTACTCGATCCGTCCCCCTGCCCGATCTGTACTGCGCATGTGCGAGATGGTCCGCCATATTGGAGAACTCCGGACGGACACTTGACACTGTGGCTTTTGGCAGAGAACCCAATAAAAAGAGTTGTTGAATAATGGTGAAGTCACGTTGTAATAACAATAACTCATCACTCTCAAGTTTTATTTTTCAGCTTTGTCAAAAGCCACTGTGTCAAGTGTCCTTCTTGGGTTGCCGTCCGGAGTTCTCCAATATGGCGGACCATCTCGCACATGCGCAGTACAGATCGGGCAGGGGGGCGGATCGGGTAGCGACAGTCACTACCAAGCCCCCAGGAAGTGCGCCGGACTCTGATGAGAATATTCGTTGTGACCAAATGGCGGTACTACACTTCTGTTAGGTTGCTGGGCCCGGAAACACTTTTTCCCATTGACTTACATTGGGAAAGAGTGGTCTGTAAATCGTTGGATAATTTCCCCCCGAAATCGTATCTGGTGTTTCCATAGCAACTACAACTTCCTGTCAACAGCGTAAACTCTAGTGCTAGACTTCAAAATCTCGTCGACGACAAATTTCCTCGTTGACGCATCGCCACACACACACGTGGGTCACCCAAAGCAACAAGCAGTTCGCAATCACAATTCAAACACAATGGAGACTGAAACGGCTACCACCTCCTCCTCACAGGATTGCGCACGAAGCCCTGCAAAAAGCCCCTAAACAAAAACATCTCGCCCTAGGTCTTCAAAAGCATGGGAATACTTTAAATTTAGTCCAAAACGCAAAGGCATTGTTATTTGCAGTCTTTGCCAAATGGAGTTGGCATACCACACTAGCACAACAGCTATGTTGGAGCATTTAAAGCGAAGGCACCCCCTTGTCTCTCGTGAAGGGAACAATGATAAGTAAGTACTAACTTTGGCTAAATTAATTCCACGTTTGTGTAGTGTGTTGTGCAGCTTGAGTTCTGTGCACTTCGGTAGTGCTAACTATCTTATAGCTCTCCGTGCGGTTTGTTCGTGCTTGGTTGGTTAGTAGTTAATGTTAGCTACCTAGCTAGCGGCGCCAGCTGTGTGTTAGTTAACGTTTGTCAGCATTTAATGTTGGCTGGAATGGTAGCTAGTTTACGTCTGCAGTACACCGCTATCTAGCCACTACTAACCCGGAACGAACTAACTGCACAGAGAGCTAACTCATGTTGTGGTCCTTTACGAGTCAAACATAATATTAGACTAACGTTAGTCAGCTTATGGCGCGTTTCCACTGCAGCGGGTAGCTCGCTTTAAGCGTGCCGAGCCGTGCGGGGCCCGTTTTTGGTTGCGCTTCCACTTGGCCTAGTTTTGGCCCGGGGCTACTTTTTCACCTTTTTTCTGGCCCGACTAAATCGTGGTTCTAGGGCCAGGAACAACCAGGCTTAGTCGGGCTGATTATGCTAAACTAGAGAGAGAATCGCTGGCAAGGCGGCTACAACTACAACAAGATGAACCAACCCAGTCTCACAAAAAAACGTGTAATAACTACGTTGGTCCACAACGTAGGACGTAGTATTTCTACAAAAACGCCTCTGAAATTGTAAGAACCCTATGTTTTTTTTCACCATTCATTCCAATGGCTGGCGTCTACAGTATGTCACGTGATCTTCAAATTTCTCCCTGCAGAAAAAAGAAACATGGCCGAACTTCGTTTTATTCTCGGTGTAAAATGCCTATTTTAAAGTTAGTTTGGCAATTAAAATGCGTTTTGATGTCATTTGATGCGAGAAATATGAGTTTTTATTTCAGATTATGTGTGCAGTGGATGCACATGATCTTTAGTTTGCTAGTTATTACGAAGATTACTTCAGGACATTGTGTCTATACAACGTTTTCATTGTCACCAAGGTAGTTGCTAGGGATGCTGCTATCGATATTATTTCTGTTATACGTTATTTTCCCCTGTGCAATTCTCCATTTACTCAACAATAACACATAATTATCCTTGTGTTTATTTATTTAACTGTCCTGAGAGTGGAGGTCTGCAGGCACAGGCAGGCTCCCATGGTCAGGACCGAGGGTCGGAGCAGCTAATTTGCTTTACAGAATATTACACCCGGAAATAAGTATTCTCTCCGCTTCGCATGACAAACCCCGTGATAGTCCTCAAGCTCTGTGATTGGAGAGTGTGCCGAGCGTCGAACAGCACTTGAAATGGGATGGAACCACGGCAGACTGTCCAAAACTGGATTTGAACGGGTCCACCCCGTCCCCCCCCTCCCCCACCCCGTCCCCAGAACTACACATGCTGGCTATTGTGTTTCGCAACCTTCGCAACATGCTCTATGGCACTCCTCTACTGGGAGTTGTAGTTTTAAAAGACGTTTTCGTATTTCCCATAATAAGAAGTGGCCAGTATTAAACTGTGTCCATCCCTGGAGGTTTAGGGGATAGGAAACACTCAAATGTAAAACATATAATTAATAAATGGGTGAAAATTGCTTGTGTCCATAATGGGCAGCATTACCCACATGCCAGCTAAGGTCAGAAGAGCTTTATTTAACAGCTGGTCTTATGTCTGTGACCCCTCCTGTTGTTTATTGATGAGCCTGAAACATGCACTTGTCAAGGTTCAGAGGCACATTTTGCAAATATGGCAGTAGCCATCGATCATCTTAAGATAAGATATACTTTATTGATCCCAAGTTGGAAACATTTGCGTTACATCAGCATGTGTAACAGTTGTAAATATGCAGTGGTGTTTATTTGTAAATCATTTAGTATAATCACACAAATTCTGTGTTTTATATTTAATAATTCTGTGTTCTATATTTATTGATTGTTCAATACCTGACAAGGCCGGAGATGAACAACTTTGGTCGCAGATTCCTCAACAGTGCATTACAAGACATCTGATCACTATGTGTGTATACCTCCACCATTAAACTGTCGTATTCTGCACATTTCTTATACTATCTACATACATCTTATATAAGAGTATAATACATATGTATAATATCAGTTAAAATAAGTGCTTCAACATAGTTAACATTGCTGGAGGTATACACAAAGTTTTTCATTCATTGCATAACTACACCGTTTGTGTATATGATATGTCAATAAAACTTAGAAAATATTGAAAGGGATGTGCAAAATAGTCATTACAGTGTTTAATTAACTATTAGTAGAGAATAACGAGTAATGAATATACTTTATAGGGATCCTATTAATATCTAATAATAAAAATAATGAAATTCAATAACATGCTTTAACCACTAGGTGTCCCTTTATATCAGCTGTGCACCTTTATGGTGTAAATACAGCCTATCTACCAATTGGATCAAATATAAAAGTCAGCCGAATTAGTGTTGATACTGCAAGGAGACGTATTGTGTGAAAAGAAATGTAAGATGTTGTTTAATGGCTGATATATTTATGATCCACGTCACGTTTTCAGTGTGGGCGGCAGTTCCTCATGTTTGTCTAGAAGTCTTCTCATCAAGGCTCTATAAATAGAGAACTACGGCAGATATGCAATATGTAATGCAGCCGAACCGTGCATTACAATGCCGTTATGTGATGACCTCCAAAGAGAAAAGCAAGCGGAATAAAGTGTTTTCGGTCTGTTTCCGGTATTTGTTTATGACGATGTGCTGTGAGACTGGAATTGCACAGGGGAAAATAACGTATCTATGCCACAATTTTAGATGCGGATTTTGTTAAACTAATACGTTTGCGCTGTGGACCAACACTATACATTGACGGGGAAGGGGGTAGCAATAATTATTACACCATTAAACTGTTACACAACATAACATCATAATAATATCGATAGCAGCATCCCTAGCAACCACCTTGGTGACAATGAAAACGTTGTATAGACACAATTTCCTGAAGTAATCTTCATAATAACTAGCAAACTAAAGATCATGTACATCCACTGCACACATAATCTGAAATAAAAACTCATATTTCTCGCATCAAATGACACCAAAATGCATTTTAATGGCCAAACTAACTTTAAAATAGGCATTTTACACCGAGAATAAAACGAAGTTCGGCCATGTTTTTTTTTTCTGCAGGGAGAAATGTGAAGATCACGTGACATAGACGCCAGCCATTGGAATGAATGGTGAAAAAAAACGTAGGGATCTTACAATTTCAGTGGCGTTTTTGTATAAATACTACGTCCTACGTTGTGGACCAACGTAGGAATTACACGTTTTTTTATGAGACTGGGTTGGATGAACATATTTGACCGTGATTTAATTGTAATACACGTTTCAAAATGATGCCGAAGTAACAACATACTGATACCGGTTAGTAAAAACCATGAATTAATGCTTTGACAAGTCTGCAGACAAACGGCAGGCGAAAAACCCTTTTTAAAATGCGTGTTTTCTAAATGTAGCTTGGCTAAGCTAACGTTATATATGCTCCGACCGTCCACACTCACAACAACGGCCTATACAGACATAAACAAACCAGCGACTGTATTCGCCATGACACAGGCAGTCTGTGGTTTGTACTTGTTTAACTTTTGTCTAGTTTCTGAACAGATATGAAGAGCTGTGAGCTCTGAGTGCTAAGAGCTAACGGCTGTGTTGTTTTTTGGGGCGTTCATTGAAAAAAAAAAACTATTATTAAGAATTTTTTGGTATTTATTTGAGATACATTACGTTTTTTATTAATCGAACAACAGAAACATAATCGTTAGATTAGTCGACTAATCGATAAAATAATCGCCCGATTAATCGTTTTCAAAATAACCGTTTCCCCCCAGCACTAGTAAACTCCCACAGACAGTACACACGTTCATCCTCTGAACGTGTGTACTGTCTGTTCAAAAAACTGCAGGAACCCAGAACACAGACAAAAAAACATAACCCCCTTCACATCTCAACTATTGTAAATGTTACGGGTCCCCGATGTGACCACAGTAGCAGTGATGTTGACAGGAAGTTGTTGTTGCTATGGAAACAACATGACGGTATCTGATATCATAAAGACGGAGAAAGTAAATAATAAAGTTTATGTTTAAATGTTAGCACCCCCCGAAGAGGCACAAGCTCTTACATTGAGTCTGGAGTTTCAATAAATTCTAAATCATCAATAAAGTCTACGACCATATTTCGGAGGGATATGATACATATTAACTAGTGGTGCACGATAATTATCGGCCCGATAATTATCGGTCCGATATTAGGAATTATGACGTCATCCCGATAAACCCGATAAAAGTATTAATAGCCCCGATAATATACAATATATTTTTTGGCTAAAAAAAAAGAAAAAAATACTGCGGTGTGGTTGGATTGGGATGAGGGGCGCTTGTTTTTCACTCGGCTCCTCCCGTTTAGCCAGTACTGTGGTATTAGTGGTTTAGGAAGAGGGGAGTTTTTCACAAATCCAGCGCTCCCTAACTCATGCCTGGCTGTGACGTAAATGGTGTGCGGCCGTGAAGCCAGGACAGTAAACAAACATGTCATCGGTAGTATGGGACTATTTCAAAGTTTCAGAGTTAGATAGTTCGCTTGCTATTTGTATTAACAAATGCAATGCAGAAGTTCCACGAGGAGGGAAAAAGGCAACGAGCTATAATACTTCCAACCTGATTAGTCACCTGAAACATCGCCATCGCTACGATGGTGTGTTAAAAGCGTACGAAGACGCCTGCGCTGCTAAACTAGCGGCAAATCCAAAGCCAGCTGCAAAGGCACTGGGGCTTTTACCTATCGACGAGGCTTTTGAAAAAGGCACTTTATTTGGGAAAATAAATATGGTCACTTTGAAGAGTCAAAACTGTTCTTGGCTTTGTTTTGTTCATAGTAGTAATGCTCATGTCATTTGCTCACTACTAGTCTTTTTTTTACCACCAGGTGTGCAAAAACTACAGGTACATTTAATATATATAATATTATTATCGGTTATCGGTATCGGTCTTGAGAAGCAGGAAGTTATCGGTACCGGTATCGGTTTCAAAAAACCAATATCCTGCATCCCTAATATTAATTTTCAATTTTATGCATTTCAGTTCTTCAATAACATTACTTAATTATCACTTCACTTTCCTGACACAGTTCCACTAACATACATTCACTGTCGATTGTTATTTTTTAATATTATTTGCGGAATTTGGCCGTGTAAAATGTCCTCTTGGGTTGTGCTACAGCCAATGCGTGACGTCATTAGTAAGCGTAACGGACCCCGTGCTAATAGGTAGGCCGTGCAGATATGTATATATATATATATGTATATATATATATGTATGTATACATGTATGTATATTAGGGCTGAACGATTAATTGATTTTAAATCGAAATCGCGATTTTAAATGATGCGATTATCAAATCGCAAAGCCTGCGATTTTTTTAAACATTTTTTAAAAACATTTTTTTTGTTTTTTTACAATTTGTTTTTCTTTTTTTCTTGTGTGTCAGTCATCCACACCAATCAGAAGTGCTGTGCTCCACATGTACCATCCGTTGTTAATCAATCAGAAGTGGCCCATGATAGAAGGTGATAGACAGATTGATCCAATCACCTGCCAAGTGCTTCTGAAAGTGCCTGCCCTTTCCAAATGGCTTCCAATGGAGCTTTCCTAGATGGTTTGGTGAAACAAACCATCTGAGTCAGGTTAGTAATGCTCCATCACATGTTTCTATTACAGGGTGAATCTTAAACTGAAGCTTGACTTTAAAGCAACCCAACGGAAGTTTCATGTAAGTTTAGTTCTTTCATTCGTAGCTCGGGCTGCGGGGGTGCTAGAGACGGGAGTACGTTAATACGACCTTCCTAGCCGGAGTTATGGCCACATTTTACAATAAACTTACGTTGGGTCGCATAAAAACAAATATCGCAAATCGCAATCGCAATATTTGTCAGAAAAATCGCAATTAGATTTTTTCCCAAAATCGTGCAGCCCTAATGTATATATATACATATACATATATATATATCAGTGTGCGAAAAAGTAGGCTTCATCATGGGCTTCATCTGAACACAAACCCCCCTGTTAGTCAAAGTGTGTAAAATAGGCAGATTTTACATCTCAATAGTGTGCTGTATCTCATACCGAGTTCCCAATGAGTAAAGCCTTAGAATAACTCTAAACAACAAACATAAAATCATATTTTCATGTTAACAATATTGTATTTATTCCACTCTAATTATTGTGATTGAAAAGTCTAAGGAGGCTGGCAAACATTGCAAAGAGGGATTTGTATTCCTTAATAATATTCATAAACTTAACCATGTTGTAGCCTGAGAAAAGCTAAACCATATCAAAGAATACATTTATTAACTACATTATCACATTTAGCTGTAGCTTTTTATAAACACAAAAAAAGATGCATTGACCAGTCTTTGAAACAGGGACCCTTTGAGCTACAGCACACACACTGTATCTATTACAAAAAACTGGATACTATTTATTCCTGTATTTATTTATTCATTTATGTTTTTATTCCTACATTTATTTATGCTTTTATTTATTTATACTTATGACATCAGTGTTTCCCCAAGGATGGAGTCATAGCAGCGGTGCTAAGGCACATGGGCCCAGCATAATGTGAGCGCGGAGCGCGTGGAATTTTTTAGTGTGTGCACGTGCAAAGTGTGCCCCGCCAATTTGTTTCTATGTGTCTGCCAGCACAAGAAAGGCTCTTGAGGCCTAGTACCAGGGCCGGTTCTAGCCAATTTGCTGCCCTAGGCAAGATTTTAGATATAAAGAATAAATGAAAAATCTCTACAAAAGACAAATACACTACAAAAACAGAAACGTATTGACATACGTCAAAATTAGAGATGTCCCGATCCGATCACGTGATCGGAGCCGATCACGTGATTTTTAAAAGATCGGAATCGGGAGAAAAAGATCGGGGATCGGGAATCCTTTTTTTTTTTTTTTATAATTTAAAAAAAAATTATTTTATTTAATATTACAAAACAAAAATGACCATGTCTTAAAGTCGTCCTGAGGCCTTAGTTTTGGTTTAAAATTACACAACATCATGTATGTGTTGCTTCTCTTCGGCTTGTTTTCATAGAACTGGTTGCTTATTTCTCTCAAATCTGGCAACAGAGTGGGCAGGGCGGAGTGTCTAATAGTAGCAGTAAGCTAACGAGAGGCTACGTTCAGCTGGTGACTCGGGACAGAGAAAATGTCAGGAGTTTGGAAGTATTATAAAATTGAAAGCGAAGGCAGTGTAACAGCCAGATGCAATGTTTGCAAGGAGGTTCCGCGTGGTGGAAAGAACAGAGCTACGTTCAACACGACCAATCTAACACACCACCTGAGAAACAAACACCACCAACAACAACACGGCGAGTACACTAGGGCTGTACCCGAATATCCGAATATTCGTTCGTTGGCGTACTATTCGGGTTTCAATTTCGTTATTCGGAAATTCGTTTTGTTTGTTTTTTCATTTTTTTCCCCGTTTTTTTTTCAAATTGAATTTATTGAAATCTCCAATATCAACGTAAGAGCTTGTGTCTCTTCAGGGGGTGCTAACACTTAACCTTACTTTCTCCGTCTTGATATGTAGATCTTACTTTTCTCCGTTAATCTCCGTCACGTTGTTTCCAAAGCAACAACAACTTCCTGTCAACAGCGCTACCTCTCCTTCAAAATAAAAGCATGTCCACAAATAGGAAGCCAAGCCAAATTACACTTAAAGGCCCTGACACACCAAGCAGTCACCAGAGGACTCGCCGACGCCGACGTCGGCTGTTGCGTCGCGGTGTTCTCCTGCGTCTTGGCCATGTGTCGCACGGGAACACACCGCAAAGACTTCAGTGCGTGAGTGGCAATAACTCTCCTTACCAGCAGGCGGCGGTAGTGTGTATTCGTCATTAAAAATAGGCAACAACCGGAAGACAGAGAAGAAGAACAGACTGCGTGATATAAACAACAACAAATAGCGTGTGCAAACTGCAGCCTGGTTATGATCCACTGCTGTCTGCCCGTCTTTGGTGCTCCACCACAACTACCCGAAGGGGCAAGTCTCCTGTACCGGGTGTACTGGGTTCGCAGAGAATCCCACTTCTTCCTCAGCTCTTTCTCTGAAGCACACAAATAAACGATGTAAGCATTGTTGCTAGTTAGCATGTCCAATTCATATCTATATTGAAATAACAAATTACATTTCACGTTAACGTCACTGTACGCTGGCAAACAATAAAAAGCCAACAACATCTGCTAAAGAGCTCAATTGATGAAAAAGATAATCTTACCCGAGAAACCAAGTTGCGTTTCAATCTCTCGCCAAAGTCCGGTTTTCACTAGTCGGTTCGAGTACCTTTTCTCTGTGATGTCGTACAGAGCTGGCCTCTCCTGGATCAATGTGATGAGCAGGTCTTCGTTTGCGTCATTCCAGGTCGCCATGATGAGATGAAAATGAATATCAGTCTGTGTGTGCCTTCTTAAATCGTTTGTTTACGTCCCTCACTTCCGTTTCGCTTCTCATGCACTGATTCGCTAGCTGAACAGCCAATCAGAGTGATTGTTTGGTCCGACTGCCAGACCCGATGCATGGCCGATTCAACATGTTGAATCGGCCATGCATCGGGACAGGCAGTCCAAATAAGGCGTGTCACGGTCGACGGTGCGGGACACACCAAATTGAGTTTGGGCGACAGGACACGCTTCGTCTCCCGACTTACGAAAACAGCCGAAATCGGCCTGGTGTGTCAGGGCCTTAAGATATATACAACTGCAACGAAAGTAACAAACACAATGCGATATCCTTTTCAATTTCAAAGAACACAAATTGGGTTACATTAACAAATAACTATAAAACAACAATACGGTAGAATAACAAAATGAATGCCGTGAATACACCGAAACACACGTGTTGAAGTGGTTTGCTGCTACAGGAAGGGTAATATCTTTCTTTTTATACATCCATGGGTATTATGAGCGTTGTGGTTCAACTGATCTAAAGCACTTTCTGAAGCAGTCACGTGGTATTGAGGGGCAGCGAGGCTTCATTTGTCATCGGTGACATCACTGGCCCAAAACGATACAAGCCGCAATACAAGCTTCACAAAAAGCTTCTGGGATTACTCGACACACACTCCGAAGCCTCGGCGCAATACGTAACATCACTAACTGTTGTCACTCCTACACGTTGCTGATCAACATATTGTTGAAGACGTGTGTGCAGTACACTTTGTGGAACAACTGTGCAGCTTCTTGTTGCATTAATATGTGTGTTTTTGGCTGCAACTGCTGTGTTGTTTACAATATTTTCTGTCTGCTTTGCTATTGTTGATTCCAAAAGAAGTGGCAAGTTATTTAGATGTTTTAGGCTGATATTGCTTGTTCCAGTGGTGTCCTTGTTGTTTTGGACATTAGGCCTCTATGGTGTGATGTCTAAAGGAGGACAATGTTGGTACACTTTATGTTGTAAAATGCTACATTCTTCACTTTAAAACGTCGATCATGAAATCATTATAGTGAGCTCTCTCCACTTCATCCTCTTTTACTTTTTACTGAGTGCCCTTTGACACAAATATTGTCACTTGTACTTGAGTAAAATGTCTTCCAACTAACAGTACTTGTTAAAGTTTAGTTATGCAATGTTCACATACAGTGGGAAAAGCAACATACACTAGCAAGAATAACACACACACACACACACACACACACACACACACACACACACACACACACACACACTGATCTGTAAACAAACATGGTGCCCAGTCTCTCTCGAAGCAGGTCAACTATATCCTAATGTCTTGCGCATACAGCTGACCATGTTTGTCTATGTGTGTGTACGTGTGTGCTACTGGCAGTGCCAGTGGTCCATTCAGTTGCACCAGGCAGCCTAAAACACTCAATCACCCGTTTATCTCGGCCTGTCTTCACCCAGACACACACACACCACCCTAACCAGGCAGATGGTTGTGCCACCCCTGCCAAAGCAGTGTGACAACACACACACACACTTGCACACACACACACAAATAAAGGGGAGGGGACCGTCTGTTTCAGCTGCCTCTCCTTGTCAGAGAGCCGTTGGCATCAGCCATGTCCATCATCAATCCATCATACTACTGTCTCCCTGTGGGGACCCCCTTTTATGCCCACCTGTTACAGTTAAACAAGAATGAATATCACATTATGTATACCCGAACCCAAAAGACCACAAGTAGCCTATATATAAAAAAGCTGAGTTTTAGTTGACATTATGAGTTTTAGGTCCATAGTGTCTTTTTTCAATTGTTTCTTACGAGGAGAGCTCAATGCGTCACATCAAGAAAAAGCTCTGCATTATGCGTCATTTTTCCTCTCTTACACTCAGCTAAAAGATTATTTATTAAAATGTTGAAATATTACTTTAATACATAGTTTAAGCCTAAACATCCAGTTTCTGTTGGATACCTCGACATTCAGGACCTTGGACAGAGATTGTGACAATAACTTTTTTCAAGAGAGTATGACACATTTTTCATATAAGGAAAGATGTGTAAGTGATGTCACGGAAACCAACGGTTTTCAAACAGAGCAACAGATTTCAGGGGCCTCCGTCCACTCGTCATCACTCTTACATGTGAAGAGAAATAAAGAGGCAGATAGAGAAAAGAAGGAAGGATGGATCGTTTGGAGGCCTCTTGCAGCTGTCGTGCTGCTTTACCCTTAGGCTACAAACACGCACGCACACGCACACACACACACACACACACACACACACACACACACACACACACACACACACACACACACACACACACACACACACACACACACACACAGAGATACAAACACACTGTGGGCAATTAGACCTTACGACTAACACATAAATCACGATCTTAACAAAGACAGTGACAACTAATCTTAACGGACAAGGCTGATCACTGTGTGGATAAATGGCAGTGTATAGTGAGCATCTGTGTGGCTTTTAATATGCGTGTGTGTGTATGTGTGTGTTTTTGCTGACTATCAGTCGGAAACACAACTCGACGCAGAAGAGATATATCACTTCCCAATGTCAAACTCTTACTTATGTAACTGTGGCATTCACACACGCACACACACACACACACACACACACACACACACACACACACACACACACACACACACACACACACACACACACACACACACACACACTCACACTCACACAGACTCATGCTTATCCCTGTTTCCACCTTACAAATCAACACCTTCCTAACAGATTAGCACACACACCTTAATCTCCTCCTTAATTCCTCAATGTCTCTGGCAAAGGTACAAGCCAGCAGAACCCAGATTAGATTTAGGCTGCACTGCAACAACGTGGATACAAAATATACCAACAGGCGCTAAAAAAATAAAGCAAAACTACTGAGTCAACCATTTGCATCAGATTTGCTACTAAATCCAATATGATTACACAGTGTAAGGAATGTAATGTGATATTTTCTGCATGCAATGAGAAATAGCAGACTGCACAAATATACTGTAAGTTGGATTTAACTACAAATCTAGTTTAGGGGTCTGATGTTCACCACTAATATTTCACTACAGTCTGGATGCATACAGTATGTTAATGTAGACATTCTTTGCAAATACATGCACTTAAATGCAATATTTATCATTCGGATATTTGCAGATCTAAAGGATGTTTATATTCTATGGAATGGATAACGGCTTTACTTGTTGTTCACATATTAGCAAGTAACCACTAGTCGTTCTCTCTCCATAGCTATAGTATATACTTTCAAAATAATATACAATGAAGGCAAAACTAAGTTTAAAATGAAAAAATATATTTGTATTGCGTAGGTTACAAATAAAAACCATTGATTGTCTGGAATTTACGAAATCAATCTGAAACTAAAACTGTATCATTTTTGGGGAAAATAAAGTTATGTCAAACATAAAGGACTATAGTTACTGGGGTGAAAGTCAACATTTCAATCATAGAAAATGCCAATTCGATTATATTTAAAGGTCAATACAGCCATGGTTACTCAATAACCAATGTTATGCTCTGGAAGAAAATAAAACATTAGGTTGAATATGAAAGAAACTGAAATGAATGAGTGATTAAAAACAGCCTTTAAATAAAAGTTGATCAGCGATAATGTTTCTGCAACGCCTCATCTTGATGTTTTAAACTCATTTGATCAAATTGATGATTTTTACCTTCTTTGATCTATTGATATACATTTACAATGCTTTGTGTTGGCAAAGTCCACTAGTTCATGGAAATAAACCTGATGTACTGTTTCTGAAATATATTTGTATTTTAATATGCTGCATGTATCCACTACATTTATGTATATACACATGTTCATTAATCTGGTCACGTACATTTTATGAACCATGAGGCACATTAATTATAAATTCATATGTATGGTAACTTTTAAATTAAAATCACTATAAATGATGAATAACATCATTTGTCACCGAGTATATCTTCTTTAAATTAAAATGTTATGTTTTTTTCCACTGTATACTTGTATCATATTGTCATTCATTATCAGTTTGTACCTCATCCTCCAGTCATCACAGGAGAAGTTTAAACTATTGAGATATTCATTCATAATACATTTTATCTTTAAACAAATTGATTATACTGTGTTGTAAAATGTGATCAATTAAAATCATGAATGTTGAGTAGGGGGAATTGAAATGTTGCCATTTTGGTTATGTTGGTCTCAATGAATTGATTGACCTAGTTTTATCACACATTTTTTAATATTTTCTGACCTATTTGATCAATATTCATTTGAAAAAAGAAACCATGAACACGTCTAACTTTTCTTGAAGCGGCAGTATTTGCATACAGGTTATTTTAATGATCATGCAGTTTGTGTGTGTGTGTGTGTGTGTGTGTGTGTGTGTGTGTGTGTGTGTGTGTGTGTGTGTGTGTGTGTGTGTGTGTGTGTGTGTGTGTGTGTGTGTGTGTGTGTGTGTGTGTGTGTGTGTGTGTGTGTGTGTGTGTGTGTGTGTGTGTGTGTGTGTGTGTGTGTGTGTGTGTACCACTAAGCCAGGCAACAAAGGGGTCCAGTGCTTGTGGTCTCCTGTCTGTCTATCTCAGGTAGAGTACGTTACTGCTAATGCCCTCTAAGATCCCTGCGACGCTATCCCAGAAGCCCCCTCTCTCTCCCACAATCCTCTTTGCTCCCGGGGTCCCTAAGCACCTTGGCGTAGGGAAGGTGGATCGCTGCGGATTGTCTTAATCTTTCCTTTTCCTTCAGAAAAGGGCTAAGCCAACCCGAATGTCACTTTCCCTATCACTCCAAAAAACCAATTGGTTACAAGGATATATATTTTTTCCTCTTCTCTCTGCCTTCGTATCTGTTTCTCCATACCTCTCCGAGTCTCCTCCCTCTCTCCCCCTCTTTTTTCTCACCAATCTCCAATATCGCCAATAACAGAAACTACATTCAAGAAACTGAATACCAGTTACTCTTCATATATTCTCATTTCTACACGTTCAAAATGTAAATAAATGTAAAAATGTTGTCAGATTTCCATTATTTTTTGTTGATGATTAACTTCCGCGGTTTAGCTAAGGTCGTTCCAAGGTTGCTTGACTCAATGTGTAACTAACAGAATGAACTCTAAAAACAACAACAACAAACTTGTGTTTTTCTCTTTTGGACCAGTAAGTCCTTTGCCTATGTTTTTGTCTCCTGTGTTTTGGGTTTTTTGGGATGTTTTTAGCACAGCTGCTATTAGCCTCCATGTTAATCCCCTTGGAGAATAAACTCATTAGAACATTAATCACTGGATTCTAATTACCTCCTCCTCTCCCTCCCTCTCTTGATTCGCTCTCTCGCTTTCCGTCTCTTCTCTATGTCTCTCTCTAATTCCGTTACTTGGAGAAACCACCCGTCACTGAATTCCCGGCAGGAAAAGTTACAGTAAAATACCTCAGTTGTGACCTGGTAGCTACTGTATGTGCACTGTGTTTATAGCATCACAGTTTGAATTCTTAACAAGGAGGTGATGGGATTTTAAGATATATGGATGTATTCTATGGTATACAAGTATATCACTTTTTAAGACAAAATCTCCAACCCGGTATCACGGCAAGACGTGAACATGTGACGATTTACCATGCTGGGAGACGTGAAGATGTCACAATTTCGTCCCTTCAAACGTGACAGTTACACGGTATTGTTAACATGGCCCAACCAGTGGAGAAATACCCGGAAATGCCAAGCAAATGCTCTACCCCGACTGTCGGTTGTTATTGTCAATATTAATATAATGATTTATTTTTTAATAGTCCCACTCGATTTCGCCGATTTTCTTGTTGCCCCAGCTGGTCGACACCTCTTTTAGCAGAAACAAAGGCTACATTAATGTATTAAATCGATGTTAATCCATGTGTGTGGATGTGGAATTCACGGACGTGACGTTGTGCGATTGCGTTGCCAGGCAACAGCTTCGGTTCATGTTAATTTACAAACTCTTCAACTACAACCGTAGTTATATTTAAAAATATTTTAACGGTTTAACGGATACAGATTGTAACTATATTATTTTCCTTTGGTAACTTAATTCATATTTATCAAATATATACAACTTTATGTTGGTTAAAAGCTTTGAGCCCTGAAAGTAGAAAATAGATTACACAAAACATATTCATGACTGGAAAGCTGCTCCGATGCTTGAGAGTATTTGGATAACCGTATGACTCAACATCCCTTAAACCCTTCAAACTGGACCTTGAACAACTGTTTAAACAAGGTTTTGTTGCTACAAAATATTTCTGCGACTGCCTTCTTTATGCCTCAAATCCATTCATAAACTGATTTTGGTCTCTAGTTTACTGTACATTTGAAAACATTTTCAGTTCAATTTTTCCCTGTTGGACATCTGTCGGACCTTCTGAGCCTTGCCACACAACAGTTGTTGATTTAGAAAAATGTAAGCAGGCAGTGTCAGGTTGCTAAACGGATAAAAGCACCACCTTCTGAAACTCGCCTTTACATTTGGTCTATTACTCATTTAGGCTCTTTTCCAATAATTAATTCAGTCACATCTTTAAATCTGAAGTTTGAGTGAAATGTTTCCATTTTGTGGTCTCATCAGTAGGGGGGGGACATTTTAAAGCTGGGAGGACACTTCCTGCTAACAGGCTAGAGCAGGCTCTGAGAGCTGGGGGGGGGAGAGGGAGGCAGGCGGAGGGAGGATGGCGGTGAGGCGTGGAGGTGCAGCTCCCTCACAGTCACACGGGACCACACAACAAGTCAACAAACCCTCTCTCTCTCTTCTTTTTTCTCTCTTAACTCTGCCTCTCTCCATCTTTTCCTCTCAGCTGCTGTAAAGTGGAAACAGAAACTTAAAGGCAGCGACAGGTTTTCATATTCTGAGTGCATTGCTGCTAATGGTACTTGATACCCAAAGCATTTACTTGGCTTAACTGTCTAAAAAGCGTCACTTTAAGTGTGTGTGTGTATCTGTGTGTGTGTTCTGGGTGGGACTGTTTAGCTGTCACCTGCACAGCACCCATGATGCAGGGTCTTAGCGCTAGCTTCTCATGGCTGATTGCACAGGACACACACACACACACACTCACACAGCTACACACACCAGGCCTGGCAGCGTTGACAGGTGGAGGTAAACGGAGCAGAACTCTGCTAATCCACCTCCGCCTGGGAGAGGGAGAGCAAGAGGTGAAGCTAGAACAGAGTGATGGGAGGCGCAGCAGTGTTTTCTTAAACACTAAAGTGTCACTAAATGACACATCATTACAAATGAATTTTGTGCAGTCAACCAATGCTTGCACCTGCAGGAATTTACTATGAGATACTAAATACTACATTTTTGAGATAACAAGTTATAAATGATGCACACGATAATTGTAGAGAATATACATTTCAATTGACTTTGATTCGATAGATATCCGATGCCCAATAAAGGGACTAAATGAAACTGAAGTGTATTGCAAAACCTCAAGAAACTCAACTTATTAAGCTGCTGACTAAATGAAATATGAAAACCAGATGCTAAAAACAAGCATATTAACGTGCATGTACGTGTCATGAATGAAGTATATAAAGATTTGTTAGTTCATTTTTCTTTACTTTAAAAATATCTCTTAAGACTAAATCTAAGAAAAAACATATATTTTTAAAAGGTTATACATAGTGCAGGATTTGACAAAACAATCAATCTGAGTGCAGAACTCTGAACACACACACACACACACACACGTCACACACACACACACACACACACACACACACACACACACAGCTGGTGGGGCAGTCTTGGTAGATGTTATCGTGCCAATCTGATGTTGTTTCTCCAGGTGCTTTTACAGCAAGTTCGACCATGCAGCTTGTCTGCCCTACACACACACACACACACACACACACACACACACACACACACACACACACACACACACACACACACACACACACACACACACACAGTCTTTCTCTGTCTTTGATGTTTGTACATTTAGCTTGGGTATCTTGGGGGCGATTAATGTAATACTTTTTCATCTTTGCTCCCTTTTTTCCTTTTCTTCTATATTTTTCTGTTTTTCTTCTTCCCCTTTCTTCAGCGTTCTCTTTGCACCCCTCATCTCCCCCTTTCCTCCCTATTTTCTACCTTCAATCATGACTCCCTCCCACCTTTTCCTCTCGTTGTTTTAAGTGAGTGTCATCAAGCTCATAGATGTTTAGCACCATATTACCACTAAACCCTGTTCCCTACATGTTTTTCTCTCTCTCTCCTTCACACACAGACACACACACACACACACACACACACACACACACACACACACACACACACACACACACACACACACACACACACACACACACACACACACACACACACACACATACACACTCACAAAGAAAGGGTTGCTGTAGTAATCATGTCATGTAAATTACCCAGCATACCAAGAGGCCTCTTCACCTGCAATCAGACTCACGGTGCTTCAGTCCAACCTGCTTTCAGCAAGAAACTTCTCTCTGTAAATGGAGGTGGGGGCACTTTTTCTGAAACATCCAAGAATGTAGCTTCAGAAAAGACATGTATGTTGGTCGTCTACCTTTGCATTGATTTATTAACTGCCGTGTATTTTTTAAATGCACACCATTTTTGTTGAGTAACTTAGAAACAAGCAAACTTGCGGTTGAGTTAAGAGAAGCCTCATATCCAAATCCTTGTGTCCCAGGAAGATGCTCCATATTAACAATATATTCTAGGGTATACTGTACCATCTAATATTTGAAGTGCTTTCAGTGTCTTCTGCATTGGTTATGATTACGCATTGTCTATCAAAGCAATTGCTCAAGGATACAGCAAAGCACAACAGGGCATACAAAAAAAGATGTACAGTTATATCATGAGTAATAAAGTGGAGTTCTATGTGTATTTGCACAAGGGATGGGAACGATTAATCGAATATTCGAAATTATTCAGGGTTTCGAATATGAGTTTTTTAATATTTATTTTTTTTGTATTTTTTTCTGGGAGGGGTGCCTAAGTTGATTACATATGATCAAATGGAATAATTCAATGTATATGACAGTGCCATAGCTAAGTGTGTTAGGTCTAAAGGTGTGTTTTGCTCCGCTCACCGGTCCCTCATAGGAGTTGTTTTAATGTTTGTTGATTGTTTTGTGTGTACCCCCCCAGAACTGCAGATGGAAATGAGCTTTTAGTAATAATCAGGCATATCTCTTCTCTTTTTGACATTAATGTATTTGTATGCATGTCCCGTCTACAATAAAGACAAAAAGCTGCTTAAAATATATGTGAAAAAAACCATATCAATACAGCTCTTACGTCGGTTTAAATGTGCCACCAGTGTCAAGCATACTCTAAGCTTTGCATCTTATGAATGGGCGTCTGGGTGCCATGTGTAACTTCCTGTTTTGAGTCTGAGAGCGATAACCTGAAGTGGTTTAACAACTTGGAGGAACCAACCTCGTATTTTGATGTCATTGTTGAACCTGAGGGAACTGTCACATTCAGGGCGGGTCAGGATTGGGCGTACCGAACCATGATTAAAGTCTAAAATTAGGCTGAGGGCAGGGAAAGTATCAAGTAAGCCGCAACGTTTCTAAAAAACAATTAACGCTTCCTGTCTGGGTTCGGTGTAATATCATTTTGGATGAGTTGACCTGAATGGAATGCACAGTTAGCACAACGTTTTAAAGCCAGATTTAAATGGAATGCACTGTTAACTGAACGGATTAATAAAATATTTGACATGAATGGTCGGATGACTTAAAAGAGAGGAAGAGAGTGAGTCGTCTGGGAGATTCCTCAACAGAGTGATCACACACAAAATGTGCACGCATGTTAGTGCACACACCCAAGTCCCCATCTCTCTCTCTCTCTCTCTCTCTCTATCATTCTCTCTCTCTCTCTCTCTATCCTCTCTCTCTCTCTCTATCTCTCTCTCTCTCTCTCTCTCTCTCTCTCTCTCTTCTCTCTCTCTCTCTCTCTCTCTCTCTCTCTCTCTCTCTCTCTCTCTCTCTCTCTCTCTCACACACACACACACACCCCTGACTTCCTCCTGTTGTTGTGTGTGTTTTGTCAGTCTAATCTCTGGTCTAATCCGCACACTGCTGCCAGACAGACAGGCCCACCCAGGTGATTGAGCCTGAACTTAAGTTTAAGTGTGTGTGCGTGAGTGTTTAAGAGAGAGACACAGCTGGTGGATGTTTTCGGTCATGTGACCTAGATGACATTTGGATGGAGATGTGTTTAACATTGGAAACGTACAGACACAAATGAACGCAACACAGCAATCAAGGCCAGTCCACTTGATAATGAAATGACAGAGTGAAGACACAACAGTGTGAAAGTGGCAACATCAATTCTGTAGATTCAATTCATTCCAATGAAATGGTCACAATAGGGGATTCACCAACAGGGCATCAAGTAAATACATGTAGTCAGGCTCAACCTAGGTGAACATTAGGGCTTTAACCAAATCATATTTCAAATTGAATTTTGCTTTTCAAAGAAAGATTTTGCCAGTCTTTCCTTTTCTTTAGCACAACTGGGTTGGTCAGAGAGGGTTGCTGGCCCGAGCTTCCCTTCGCCTGGCAGGGTTTGAAGCTCTGTCTAGATATTGTTTCCCAAGAAAGGTAGGCAATGTTGTACCAGCAACTTGT
Source organism: Gymnodraco acuticeps (assembly GCF_902827175.1). Classification (NCBI taxonomy): domain Eukaryota; kingdom Metazoa; phylum Chordata; class Actinopteri; order Perciformes; family Bathydraconidae; genus Gymnodraco; species Gymnodraco acuticeps. The sequence continues at coordinate 246,419 of NW_022989927.1, forward strand.
TAGAGGCCGTCAACAAGTGGCAGTAAAGACCAAAAGGTTCCTTTACTTTACAAAAGGGGTAGCTGTGTTTTCACAAAACGAGTAAAAAACAGGTTAAGATCACAAAAAGGCTGAAAACACCTGACCAGTATGTTGCATGTTTGATCCCCTGCAGCAGAGAGACACTGGGCCTGTATCTGCTCTAATTGAATGAAGTCTTGATGTGAAACTGTCTACCTTACATGTTCTACCCTGTATGCAGCATATCAAATACATTTTAATTATTATATGTCATATGGTTATCGGTTGCCTCAGCACCCCAACTCCAAAAGAATTCCATCAAAACTGAGAAGTGTAACTTTGAAGATTTAAAAAAAAAAAACACTAATCCATGTTGTAGCCATTTCCAGCTGACATTAAAGGCTGCATTGCATTTTACATTCAACTGAGACATGCTGCAACTATTCTATATACCACATATGACAAACAGCTAATCCCTATTTATGCCTTGCCAAGCCCGTCACATATTAAGCTGCAGTTGCATTATGGCCAGTGGCAGGTAAAATACAGTAAGCCTGACTGGATTTGGCAGCACTCTGAGACACAGACGGTAGAGTTTCCCTCCAAAGATATTCCCCGTTTGAAACTGGCACCATGGCAGTTGGCATGAAAGTAAAAATTGTTATAGAGTGGCAGGAAGTCATAACTTATCCTGAGACCTTTCTTTTATCAGCGATGATGATGGTGCTGATGTGATAATGTGTTGTAAAATGAGCAAGTTAAGGCATGTCAGGTTGATTCATATTGTTCCATGAGAGGACATTTGGCGTGAAACCAGGGTTTTAAACACCATCGGAACAAATGGGGTTTTAAATGACATCGGAAGTCATTTATAAGAGACAAAATAGGGCAATACATGAACTGTTCAGTAGTTTGCTCAGCCTATTGATAACCACATAACCAGGGGTGCACATAACTTTTTTGCCCTGGTTCTCAAAGGAGCACCTGGAGATGTTGCTTGGTGCGCATCCTTAAAATGAATAAACCGGACCTGTTGAGGGGTACTTGACTTTATGAACGGGGGCGAGGTGCGCTAGTGAGCACGCTCATTAACTGTTCGCCGGAGACTCGCAGCAGGGTTACTGTGCGGAGCGCATAAAGCAGACCCTTCACGCGATAGCGAGGGGTAGAGCGAGGGCTCCTTTTTTGGCGGGGGGTGCGCATACGCACCTGCGCACCAGTTATGTGCAGCCCTGCACATAACACCAAACAGCATGTTAAAGCAGCCTGAAGGCAAGACCTTTGTGAGTGAGGGTCAGAAAGGCAGCCCAGGTCTTCCTAAGCACCTGCTTACTGTAAATATTCCTGAACAAAGCATAGCTCTTACCGACTATATCTGCTTGTCACATTGCCAAAACTGTCAATCCATTTCCAAGATTTCCACAAAAGACAAAAAGGCAGTCCGTCACAGCAATGCAAACATTTTGAAGTCTTGCATTTCCTTAAAAGTCTTACAGTTTTCTGATTTTGTTGTGGTTTTCAAAATGTAACCAGGGCAAACATATTTCCTTCACATTCATAGAAGTCATCTAAAGGCTGAAACACAACTTCCTAAAATCATTATTTGAGTTATTTTAGCTACATTTATCTTGTGAATGGACTCACTTTGTAACACAGAGGTGTTAGGTGTATTTCTAAATGTTTGCATATTGCAGAGGGTGATGATACATGTGTTGCTAGTAATGCTCACAAAAAATGAATAGAAAACAACTTTTACAAGTTATGATTGCTGAGAAACATAAACATATGAAGTCATCTATTGCAAAGCTGCACACACTGCCCAATCACACACCAACTTCACTTCCTGTGTAAACAAAGATAAGCCAACCCTGCATCTAGCAGACTTGTTAGTAGTATTTAAATTATATTATTTGGTGCAAAGTAGGGATGGGAATTTGAAAGCAAATGTATCCCCAAAAAAACGGTTAACCGATTAACCGAAATGTACATATCCTATACAAAACTAAAAAAAATGTGGGAAAAAAAATTACAACAAAAAACATTTTAATTTTGAAAAATAAATAAATACATGTTCAAATAAGTATAGAAACCAAGTCGAATTTGTCAAATGTATTGAACTGGTGATCACAGTTTGAACAGTTGACAGCTACAGGCCTACAGCTTTCATGCTTAAAACATAACTTGGTTTTTAAATGAAAGAGGGATCATACACAAACAACATAACCAGTTAGGGTAACGTAACCCTATTACAACAGAGATCAACAACCTATAACAGGGCCTATGCACAGAATGCAGCTATTCAATACTCATTCTTGTTTAAGAATATGAGCATGTCTACTCAGGGGAGAGGCGGGTGCAGAGACGATTCACAATCAGGCCAGCTGTAGAGAAGACCCTCTCAGCTGGAATTTGGGCATAAGATGAGGTTTGAGTCTGCGTGATCTGCGAGTAGGGAGGGGCAGCAGCCATATCATTGGCTAGAACTAGCTAGATCTGATGGATTTGGACATAAACGCGAGTGAAGTATAACTGGACGCGAGAGAGAGAGATCAGCACCTGCAGCTCTGCCCGCTGGTGCCTATGACACTAACAACTAAAACAGATCAAAATACTGATGTATAAAATATAGATACTAGTATATTTGTCAATATAACTATAACACAATTTGCCAATTTGACACTGAATGTTTTATGAATGAAATACTCTACTAGATTTGTCAATCTTCAGGGTTGTGGTTCACACAATGGCAGTTTGAAACCACAATAAATAACTTCCGCAGATTTTGCTCACAAAGAAAACACGTCCGCCACAGAATCCACCACCAAGACCTGAACTGCTGGTTCGGAGAGGACACGGACAGACATAGTGTCGTCAGGGTGTGTAATATTACCACGATAAAACACTTGTGTAAAGCGTGACACTGCAGGCTTGAGTGTCCCCCTGTTAGTTACAGTGATACCCTAATCATGACATGTAAATTACCCAGCATGCCAAGAGGCCTGTTCACCTGTAATCACTCCCATTGTACTTCTGTTCACCTGCTTCAAACTGGAAACTTGTACCTCTAAGTGAAGGTGGTATTTGAACAGAAATTAAAGATGACATATGTTATTTAATCATTTTATCTTTCAATGATAATACTTACCACTATGGGGTATAGTTGCACAACTGTGGAGTTAATCTTGAAAATAATTAAAGTGGGAAGACATTTTAGGCATTGCTTGTTGTACCTGATGAATCCTACCAGTTGAATATTCCAACCATCCATCTTCTCCCGCTTGAATGTTGAATGTTATCAGTCCATTAAACGCATTTTGGAGCATAGATTTGAGATGGCCAACTTTAGGAGCAAATGTGGAAAAATGATGCTGTTTGGGAGACACTTTTTTTGTTGTAAATTCTGATGCATCAAGCACGCGCACGTATAACGCTTCTTTAAATAGAGTACCTTGGCTACACTGAAGCTTTTTTCCTTTGTTTGTCATTCTATTTCTAAGTCTAAAGGCTAGGAACCATCCTAAGAGTATGTAACATTATTATTGAAATGAGCACAATCATAGGAGCCAAACTACCAGGGTTGATTAAAAAGCTCTGTAAAATTAGATAAATCACAAAGAATATGGTTATTGTGTTTATCACTCCCACCGATGAACGATGTGGTTCCCATGGTACTGATATAATACGCTTCCCTTTTAAGTTTTTACTTTGTTTTAAAATACAGGTTTGTCACTCCCTGTTTAATTTTTTTAAACAGAATCCCATTGTGTGCTTTTACACCTTGTTTTGTCATCTGTTCTGAGATCCTTTGTCCTAACTCAATTTGGTCCAGACAATTTAAAAACAGTTTATGTGGAAACAGCCAGCTAAAATGGGAGCAGGTAGTGTGACCAGAGGACATCTTGAGTTTTATGATGAATTCACCTGGAGAGACTAACAGGTTTGATACATGGGTTTAGAGGTCAGTCGAGATGGATGTCGACACAGAGCCTCGTCTGTCACCGGACTCACTGTCAACACACTGCAGTGGACTGGGCTCATTCCTAACGGTCTGGTTTGTAAGTGTGTCTGTGTAATGTGTACCTTGGTCATTAAGTTGATTTCTAAAGGCAAGTAAACACATTCCAGGCAGTTTTTTCATCATGTGTGGTAGAAAGTGAAAATAATAAAATACAATGTTCTAACTTGAAGGTACTGAACTTTTCTTAACGTACTCGCTCAGAGGGGACTATTTACTTTTATCTGACGGATTTAGTTATCTATCCTTAGCCATCACGGCAAAGGCATCTCAAAATATCCAATTGTGAGCAGTTAAGTCATGTCGGATTATCAGGTGTAATGACTTCATTATCTTAATTATTTCAAACGTACAACAAATCAATTTAGTGTGTGTGTGTGTGTGTGTGTGTGTGTGTGTGTGTTGTGTGTGTGTGTGTGTGTGTGTGTGTGTGTGTGTGTGTGTGTGTGTGTGTGTGTGTGTGTGTGTGTGTGTGTGTGTGTGTGTGTGTGTGTGTGTGTTGTGTGTGTGTGTGTGTGTGTGTGTGGTGTGTGTGTGTGGTGTGTGTGTGTGTGTGTGTGTGTGGTGTGTGTGTGTGTGTGTGTGTGTGTGTGTGTGTGTGTGTGTGTGTGTGTGTGTGTGTGTGTGTGTGTGTGTGTGTGTGTGTGTGTGTGTGTGTGTGTGTGTGTGTGTGTGGCGCGCCTTTTCAAGCCCTTTGTATTGTCTGGGCCAGTGATAGAAGTGGTTTTGGGGAGGGGTGGAAGTTTTCCGGAAAGTATTCGTCCATAGTGAGGGCGTCTCTGCCCTAAGACTAAACACAGAGCGAGGCTTAGCAAAGCTCAGGAAAACAAAAGTTTCTGAAAGTAAACTTCCCTAACTTCTCTGAAAAATGTAACTATTTTAAACCTTTTTGTGAATTTATTTATTTTTTTATTCATATTTTCTACTGCAGTTAAAAAAAGTCTGGATTACAGATTACACTTTTAATGTTTCGCCTGCTGTTCACGGCTGAAGTTAAAGCCTGGGAACAATGCTTAAAAAGTTCAAAACAATTTGATTCATCTTTTGGCTGAAAGGTCGCGGAACATTCTTCATTGCTTTTATTGCTGCTTTCCTGTACTTCTCTTCACCCCATTCTACTCACTAATACCCAATATTTTAATAACACAGGTGTATTTATCACTGAGCAGAGCTTCAGAAAGAAAACGTTTTTTTTTACGTTGAGCCAGAAAGAGGAGGACCTTGACTTTCTTGACATTTTCCAGTAGTTATTTTATTGCTTTGTCTCTCAAAAAACACACCAAATGAAAAAATGAAAACCTTTTTAGGACCGTCTGCAATGTTTTGCGCTGAAATGTAAGAATAAAACGTTCTCTTTAACCTACTAATTTTAAATCCTTTCCTTTCATTTCCCTTCTTCTGGGGTGGTCTGCACTGATCTCTTAACTCTGACATACCAGTCAAAACACCCCAGTGTGTGCGAGTGTGTGCATGCATGTGTGCCGAAGTGAGGGTATGATTCAGAACTCATAACAGTTAAACAAGGTTTTAACATACCACTATTTAGGGTTTCAACCAGCCTTAAGAGCGGGGCGGGCGTTTCAGGATAGAGCCAACTTTGTGGGAAAAAAAGAGATCCGCGTTTAATTTCAGTTTAGGATTTCAACTGTCAGTCTGTGGTCAAACACCGTCAACACAATTATAGTTGTAATGTTAACATAAAACAGTGGTGGGATTTAAAGTAGTGTCTCCGAAACTGGTCAGTTCCCAACCAAATCATTAGTGTTGTCATCCAAAATATACACCAGCTGTATGTTTGAAATGATAGAATACAACCTACCTTTTCTATTGCCAATACAAGCAAGTTATAAATAAGTTATATATTGTTTTTAATTACATTTGAATATCAGATGTAATGCAATACAAAGAGTTATACATAGAAATATTATTCTTTAAAATAATTGTAAAATAAAACTTTATTTTCATGGTATTTTGGATTGTTTTCTTATTTAAATCATATTATAATATATGCTGGTTCTGGAAAGTTAGTCAAACAAGACATTTTGATACATTAACTTGCATTTACTTTATTTGAACTTTTAATAAAAAAAGGTTTTATGTTTAATTAAGTAAACAATTATTTAAATAATAAAGAAAATAATCATCAGATTAATTTAAAATGCAGGTAAAATCATTAGTTTGAGCCTTATTTTGACATTACAATCTAACTGTGATGGTTGTGTAGATGTAACACAGAATCACAGATTGTAACACTTTTGTTTTGAAAGGTTTTCAGGAAACCCTGTGCCTAGGGCATCGATACTCAGCACTTGAATGACTGTGCAAACTAAACTTTGATTTCAAGTGGAAGAAAAATGACTTCAAAGCAAACTATTATAACTACAATATATATAATAGGAAATGGGATTTGAGGTTTTAATCTCTGCCTTGGCTCGCACCCAGCACACCTGGCCGGGCTCAAACAAACACACAAACAGGATCCTCAGAGACTTACAGATACAAATTGGCAACAGCGATCACCAAACAGTTGTGTAAAGCTGGGCTCAGTCATTTCCTTCTAATACAACCTCTCTGTGGTTAGCTTTCTCTGCCTGCTCAAAAGAATACAAGAGAAGGGAGGATCGCAGTCGGCATGAACACAAGAGGAAGAGAGAGCTCAGGGAGGAACTGCAAGTTCTGAACATAGACAAAAGCATGTTGAAAGTGAAAGATGTTTATGAAAGACAAAAACAGTGAGAGGGAGAGAATAGAGGGATGGGGAAGAAAGAGAAGAAGGGGGAAGGAGGAGGAGGAGGAGAAGAAATATATTTGTTGACATGGTGTCAGCCGCAGCTATCAGGGTTAGAAAAACACATCAGAGATTTGTTTGCTCTGTGAGAGTAAACTAGCGGGAGCAACGCCCTAACCCTGCATCTCTGTCTCTCACACACACACGCACACACACACACGCACACACACGTGCAAACACACACACACGCGCAAACACACACACATGCGCAAACACACACACACACGCAAACACTGAGAAAAACAAAGTGTGAGGGGCAGGTTGGCTCTTGCATGCAGGGAAGCGGTCTGCAGTGCAAGAGAGTGATAGGCATTAGGAGGTTGATCCAAGGCGTGGCTCACACTCACTTACCTGGTCAGGGTGCAGACAGTTTTAAAGTAATAACACACAAACAATGGCTCTACTTAACTTAAACATTTGCTTTAAAAAGACAGACATCTAACAGGTGTTTTCCTCCACAATAATGTATTCTGCTACAAAGGGACACATTGTTAAGAAGGCTGGTTGAATCTGTGCCATGGTTATGTCATGGAAGATAATGATGACAGGAATTCCCATGGTTACCATGTGTAAACATTGATGATGATCACTCTTTTTGTTAAAAAACAAGGGTAAGACACATGCTAGATGAAACGTGTCCTCGCCTTAAGGTACATATACATATATATATATATATATATATATATATATATATATATATATATATATATATATATATTGTGAGTGAATTATAGTAGAAAGTGCTTCAACTTGTTCTAATGTCTGACTATGGCAACAAGGAAAAAGGTAGAGGAAAATGATGCAGGAAACCATTGGGGGGGGGGGGAAATGCTCATTGAGAGCATGCATAATTATTCAACATCACATGAAAGCAGCTCACTACAGGACAAACGCAGTAAAACCAATCAATGACGGGATATTGGATTTAAATGTAATGTTGCACCTTGAAAATGTTGATTATTTATCAACAACTCAAAAGTTGGTGCCTTTTGGTATTATCTTGCACTAAGTAAGTATGTGTTCAGTGTTCAAAATAATATGAGAATGTGACCATGATAACTGCGGTTATCTTGACTGTCATCACACATAATGGTCAGAATAGAACATTCAAATCAGGATACATAACATCAAAATACATTGGATGCACTATTAGCATTAGAAGGACGACAAAGGTAATAAGACGCATACAGAAAATGTACCAACATCAGAAGAAAGTCCAGCAAAATAAATGAAAGATTAAATGATGTAGACTGTATTACGACAAAAGACAGACACTGTGTAATATAAGAAAGTAGTTCATTTATATGCTTACTTAAAGTGGTCTAAGAGAAACAGAGCAACATCTTCTGGAAATACAAGTCTTTATAATGAGTCGAAGGAGAGCTGATGTACAGTACTCGCAGTACAAGGAGGTGACAGTGAATTCTGTTTCATATTTCTGTAATTAGATTAGCTTCACATTCACATTCATACGACACATCTCTGTGTCTGAGTGACTGGCTAACATCTGCTAACCCCCTAATAAGCTTTAGTCATGTCATTAAAACACACTGATCTGTTCGTCCCTCTGTGTGTGTGTGTGTGTGTGTGTGTGTGTGTGTGTGTGTGTGTGTGTGTGTGTGTGTGTGTGTGTGTGTGTGTGTGTGTGTGTGTGTGTGTGTGTGTGTGTGTGTGTGTGTGTGTGTGTGTGTGTGTGTGTGTGTGTGACCTGTCATTGGTTGTGTTTAGTACATGCCTGCCTGTGTCAGGCTGTGAACATAAACATTAAACCCTCATTAAAATACGGTTAATCCCTTCCCATGACATCCAACCTGCCTTCAAACACACACACGCATACACACAATCATAGAAAAAAACATATGGGTGTTATTAGGAAGGGGATTTTTCATTCTCGGCTGTGAAAAGCAGCACCATAAACTTTAGGTCGAAGGTACCAAATCTAGAAATGTACAAGTTTATGATCCTTTTTAAAAATAATTTTATATACATTTTTGTTCATAAAGGAGATGTTTAAGTCAATGCAGAAGAAAGTGTGAGTACTTTTAACATGGGTACACACTTTTACCCTCGAATATCATCAGAATTAAGTGATTGTTGTCCTCAAATAGTTGTTTTTGTGGACTCGCTGTCAAAAAGGATTCAATCTTAAAATTCACACAATTACAACATCTTCTGTGAACTTTTTTAATCAAAGCTGGAGACAGCTCTTGTCCTTGAACATCGGTCCTACCTGAAAGTGGCTCTTGTTTCACATAACACATGACTCGATGGGCAGGTGTAGTTTAGTGAAACAAATTATTTTGTGAAGGCACAGAAAACAGAGGGGAGGAACACCATTTAACTGAATTCTCTTATTACAGATACACTGCGACTGTCAGCTGACTTTTAAACTACATAATATGCAATTATACAAATATCCAACTCAATGTCTGCACACACCTATCATTTCTGCATTGATTTAAGTGATAAGTGTGTTCACGGATTGAGTTTTTACATGAAAATTGGATCATCCCGAGAATGTATGCCCTTGACCACAAAGGCAACTGGATATGTTATCTTAAAGTTGAGCATGTTGTTTTGCAATAAACCAGCAGATATATAAGTGTTTCCCCTGCCCGGAGTAGTATAACATGTCTAGCTTTCACACCTTTTATAGTGAAAGAAGCAAAAAGAAGCAAGACTATGCAGCAATTATACCAAGTCACCAAGGTAGGAAGAAACATTATTTGTAATCATGATGGTGCCAGGAATCTAAATGCCTACATTTCTATCAGTCTGTGTGGTATACACTAAATGCCAAGAAACATCCCATTTCAACAAAAATAAATAGCCCCAATCAAATGTTAAAGTAAATAAGCAATTTCTATCATGTTTAAGATTATTTAAAGAATTAAAGACATGCAGAAAAAAATACTTTTGCCATGTGTAAGTTCTAGTGAATATCTGCAAAAATGCCAAGCTGAAAAAAAGGAAAAGCAATACGAAGAGAGAAGAGGAGGAAGTGAGAGAGAATGTCTGAGCTTCACCATCCACAGTCTCTCTTTACCTTGGAAATAAATGGATGGAAAGTGAAAGAGAGAAAGTGAGAGGAGAGATGAGAGAGGGGGAGTGCCCACACTGCTGTCTGCCATGCAGAGAGGCATATTTACCGGTGGTGTTTTTCAGAAAGACATTTCTCTCTGGGAGCAGCCATTTGGCTCCCGCCAGGCAGCTGTGACAGGGAAATACATTAGGCCTGATTTGGTTCGTTTTGGTTGTTTTGGAGATGCTGCAATTATGAGAGACAGGGGGCTGGTGATGGAGCCGGGTTAGTTTGATTATGTTTCTTGTTCAGACTGACATCCTGTCCTGGGTGTCTTTTTTGCTCTTTTTCCACCTGTTTCACTGTCTCTTGCATTCCCAAAATGTAACAATGAAGAGTCATTCAAAAATACTACACCTTCAGAAAAATGTGCGGCTTAAAATGTATAAAATATTGACATCAAAGAAGTATGTATTTTCTTAAAACAAATATTGTCATGAATCTCTTACTTAAATATTAAGTCACAACTAAATATTGGACAATATTAAAACTTTAATTTGGTGCAGACAAAATAATAGGTGCTCATATTGTTATCCTGATAATCATCATAATATACTAAAACTGGAATATCTTTACCTCAAAGAAATAAGTAGTCGTATTGCATCACTACGGAGCCCCTAAAGGTTCATGAAAAAAAAAAGTATCTTGTGCGCACGATATACTTTCGCGTGCGAGAAATTATATTGTGCGCACGAGATAGTTACCGGTGCGCCAAGTAGGAAGTGGAGCGCACAGGAGACAACCGTTTCATTGCAGACTGTTATGTGTATGTGGGGAAATGGCAGTGCATACATTATTTGAGATATATTTCAAACTCAGACTTCATTTTAGGGACATTTCGGCCAGGGGTGTAGAGCTATTTGTTTAAGCACCGGATTGACAAAACAGGAGAGTCTGTAAACCAGTCTGCCTTGATCTATGAATTCATGTCCGTGACTCACACAGTATCTGCCATCTGCGCGCAGAGAGCTGTGTCTTTTACGCACCGCCTTTACTGTGTTTACCTTCATTAGAACAGCTGAATAGAGATCGAGGCTGCTACGTTTTAAACACACACACACACATACATATACACACACCTGTACACACATGGAACTGCCCTGGCGACCGGACATCTTCTTCATAAAACTAATAATCGGGCAGTTCGATGTGTCTAACCATAAGAAAGTATATCTTGCGCACGAGATTAGGGGCTCCGTACATCACACATAGAACACACATCTTCTGTTAACTAACATATTTGTGCGCAAAACAAACATTCAAACAATCCTGAATAAGGCAATCATAAATTACTCCCTGCATAAATACATGACCAATACGAACATTTTAAATAGTATAGGAGGCCTATAATTTAAACCAGGCTAAGTTTTCCACTTCTATACCAAGACAGCAACCATAAAAGCTTTTTGAAGTCTCTCAGGTATATTCACTATTCCTATACAAAATAATATGGCATTGTTTTTAATTTCAATTTGCAGTTAAATCATATAAATAAACAGGTGGATTAGGACAACCAAATATTACTTACACTTTAATTTCGATCTGCAGTTAAATCCTATATTTCCTGAACCAGAGGCCTTTACTACGAAGCAGGATTTTCGCTTAGCCGGCTAACTTCAGGGACAACTCTGGGTTTACGGTCCTACGACGCTGGTTCTCTTTTTAGCGTGCTAGTTCTCCATGGTAACTTATGCTGAGCGGCTAACCTCCTCGGGAGGAGGTTAGGTTGCAGGCTAAGAGATCAACTCAGTGAAAGCACTGCCTGCTGACCAATCAGAGCTCAGTGTGCGGAGTTTAAAGCGATCAAGTCATATTACAGGAGAAAGGAAATACAGAAAAACTGCCGTTGCAGGAAAGACGGCCGACAAAAATCACAGACTGTGTGAACGTGAACATTAATAGAATATCACCTCCCATCTTCAGAGCAATCTGACTATTATAACATTAGCGTTAAGAAAGCTTACTTAAATATCTGCCACAACATAAGTAACCGGATCAAAGTAACAGTATATCACATCATAATGTATCATATCTCCTTATCTGAGTCAGCTGAGCCGTATCTGGCCGTGCAACACTCACAGTGTCACATACTGTGCAGAAGTATTATTTTAAGCAACACATTAAGTTGACGAAACACTCGAGTCAAATGTAATTAAAGTCAGATCGTGTTTTAGACGGGGCAGTGATATCATAAACCTGTTAATGTACGCATTCAAACACTTTTTCTTTTGCCAGCTGTATTCACCTTGCAGGTGCAGCTATGTGGCTTTTATCCTGGATAAAGTGTTTAAGTCATGGATGTTTAAAGTTTAACTTCTTCATATGTCTAATATTAAAGTTCACTTTTCATTCAGGAAGTATGACGCTGCGCTGTCAGTACGCTTGTCCATGTTTGTGATTGGTCGAATGCTCCAAATACCACCACTTTCATGTGAACGCGCACCTAACTAGATAGGACACGGCTGGCTTGAGCGATCTACTTGATAACCCGAGTCGTAGTACCGTTTAGCGAGAGCGCGTATGTTTTGGATTAGGCCAACCGGCTAACTCAAACATATCCAGGTTAGGTTGAACCAGCTTCGTAGTACAGGCCTCTGACACACTCACAACATCTGACATAACAGTCAATATTATTATTTACAGATTTTCTTATCGAAACAATTAGCTCATTTTGAACTTGTATTGCTTATGTATCCCTGTGGTGATTGCACACAGGATTGAAGAATGTACAGAGACAAGCATTCCTCTGCTCACTCTCTGTCTCTCGCATCTTTTCTCCCCCTTTCATGACTCTCACCCTTAACACTGTTACCAGTTTCTTTCTCTTCTCTCGTGTCTGCCGTCTCAAGGTTACTTCGTGTTCCTGTTCCTTCCATTTCATCTCCCTCGTAGGTATTTTCTCATTTATTCATATTAATTCCGTTGAACACATAGACATGTGCTTGATTTAGCTTTTTTCAAAGAAAGAACTAAAAGCTTGTTTTAGGATCATACTTTCCACTATTTATTGACATAAATATATTTTGTTTGTTTTAAGGAATCTGATTAAATGTTGCTGCAAAAAGCAGTCAGTTTGCAAACTATGCTACGTTTATCTAAAATCCTGCTAGACATAATTTTCTAAATATACCAAATATGTCACACCGATGCCTTTACTAATTAATGTAAGAAAAGTGAAAAGGGGGTTTGTGGACTTTGACCGTGCTTTTATTCGGTATTGTGTGCATTATGTCAGCATTAAACACTCATTGTTATCGGTGGTGAACTACTGAAACTTTCCAGGTATTACTTTCACTTCATAGATACATTTACAAACACGTGAGTAGTTGACATTAAAACACTGTTTTGACAGATTGAGAGACATGGCGTACCAATTAGAACCCGCTTACCAAACCAAAACTCCTGTGTCAACCACACAGCCTTCCGTCACTATTCATGGGTTAAAGAAAAGTGTCATACTCCACACATAAACCAACTGCACTCCACTTTTCCTCTTCTCACTCTCCCTGTCCGTCTCTCTGGAGGGCAGCCAGATGGTTATATGGCCAATAAAGAGTGCTACAGGAGTATGTAAGTGTGTGTGTGTCGGAGAGCAAGTTCATGTGTGTCCATTTCAAAGGCTCTTCTCAAACAGACCTCTCCTTTTAATTCTGCCGGCCAGCAGGACACACACTCTCTCTCTCTCTGTCTCTCTCTGTCTCTCTCTCTTTCACACACAAACGAGGGGGCTAATAGGGTGAAGTGAGTGTGTCTCCATCTGAACAGTGGGCTCTCTTCAAGGCAGGCGCCGCACCGGGGGCTCGGGGTCCCGTAACTGACATGTTGGGATTTGGCCTTTAATCAGCGACATCAGTGTGTTTCATAATCTGGGTCAGGACCCTGATTTGGGTCACAAGTAGATTAAATGTGGTCTCCAAATTCTTCAGGAAACACAAACAGCTTTAGCAGCAGCTGAACAAGTGGCCTGTCACTACACTGGTGTGCATCTGTAGACCACACATAGATAGATGTATAGATACTGAATATCTGAATATAGGTTCATATAGTGTTACCACAACTCAATAAATATCTCCCCGCTACAAACAACTGTTGACTGTGGAGCTGCCCGATCATATTTAATATTATATATATCCTAAAACTCCAAAAAGCATATGGTTAAACACCAATTAAAATAATTGTTTTCATCCAAGTGAGAAAACGTTCTGATAATATATTGTCATCACCCTTTATTAAGAACACATGCAAATGCAACACTGAATGTGACGTTACATGACATAAAGTAGCAGTTAGGTTTATCCAAAAATATAATGGTTTGGGCTAAAACAAGGTTATGGTCACATAACGTAATGATCACGTAACATGACATCTTCAGTAAAATAACTTGGTATTTGGTTTCAAACCAGACATGAAACGGGGGGTTGAAATGTGACAATGATCTTTGTGATCCCAGGGTCACCTGACGAGCTCTACCCATAATCCCTAAACCAAAGACCAACCAGGAAGGTGAAGTCAACGTTTTTCATCTATACAAAAGATCTTGCAGACCTTCCATGTTTACTCCCTGCCAAACACACACACACACACACACACACACACACACACACACACACACACACACACACACACACACACACACACACACACACACACACACACACACACACACACAGGGATACATGTAGACACAGGCAAACATATGCACAGAGCAGCTGTTTAAACTCTCTGCACATGGCGCTGAAATCCGGTGTCGCAGCCAACGTGAATGGAAAGAAGTAAACAAAAAAGCCTCAGTAAACAAAACAACCTTTTGGTAAACAGTTTACCAGCAGTTACATTTACAAAATAAACTATTGACAATATTTTATTTTGTAGTCGAATTGTGGGTGCCAAATTATATTTAAGTTGTAACTATAAAGTATGAAGGACACAGCACATAGTGGCTGATTCATTTGCGTAGATTTGAATAAGTATTGCCACTGAGATTAATTGATTATCAACTACAAAAATGACAATCACCTACAATCAAGTGACTTATTTAGTCTTCATTTGTATCAATGCAACAATGAACATACAAGCACTGTCTAATTCCTCTTACATTGATATGTATTACACATCAGACAGGAAAAATATTTTAGGTTTAAAGGAAGATATAAACAATGTACTTTCCACGCACCACTAAATGTTTAATGAACATAAAGTGGACCTATCATGCTATATTTGAAACATATATCATAGGGCCATACC
The DNA here is from genome assembly GCF_902827175.1 of Gymnodraco acuticeps. Taxonomy (NCBI): domain Eukaryota; kingdom Metazoa; phylum Chordata; class Actinopteri; order Perciformes; family Bathydraconidae; genus Gymnodraco; species Gymnodraco acuticeps. The sequence goes on from NW_022989927.1 coordinate 261,548, forward strand.
TCTATAAAACATGTCTGTGAAGTTTTTTTTTCAAAATACCAAACAGTTCACCCAATGTAGCCATGCCTTATATTGCTCAAACCCCTCTTTTGAAGCCCTGTTAAGGCCCTGACACACCAGGCCGATTTCGGCTGTTTTCGTAAGTCGGGAGACGAAGCGTGTCCTGTCGCCCAAACTCAATTTGGTGTGTCCCGCACCGTCGACCGTGACACGCCTTATTTGGACTGCCTGTCCCGATGCATGGACGATTCAACATGTTGAATCGGCCATGCATCGGGTCTGGCAGTCGGACCAAACAATCACTCTGATTGGCTGTTCAGCTAGCGAATCAGTGCATGAGAAGCGAAACGGAAGTGAGGGACGTAAACAAACGATTTAAGAAGGCACACACAGACTGATATTCATTTTCATCTCATCATGGCGATCTGGAATGACGCAAACGAAGACCTGCTCATCACATTGATCCAGGAGAGGCCAGCTCTGTACGACATCACAGAGAAAAGGTACTCGAACCGAGTAGTGAAAACCGGACTCTGGCGAGAGATTGAAACGCAACTTGGTTTCTCGGGTAAGATTATCTTTTTCATCAATGGAGCTCTTTAGCAAATATTGTTGGCTTTTTATTGTTTGCCAGCGTACAGTGACGTTAACGTGAAATGTAATTTGTTATTTCAACCTTGTGTTTCGTTGTTATCTTGTTGCTAGCTGTGCAGTTTGGCACTGCATATAGATATGAATTGGACATGCTAACTAGCCACAATGCTTACATCGTTTATGTGTGTGCTTCAGAGAAAGAGCTGAGGAAGAAGTGGGATTCTCTGCGAACCCAGTACACCCGGTACAGGAGACTTGCCCATTCGGGTAGTTGTGGAGCACCAAAGACGGGCAGACAGCAGTGGATCATAACCAGGCTGCAGTTTGCACACGCTATTTGTTGTTGTTTATATCACGCAGTCTGTTCTTCTTCTCTGTCTTCCGGTTGTTGCCTATTTTTAATGACGAATACACACTACCGCCGCCTGCTGGTAAGGAGAGTTATTGCCACTCACGCACTGAAGTCTTTGCGGTGTGTTCCCGTGCGACACATGGCCAAGACGCAGGAGAACACCGCGACGCAACAGCCGACGTCGGTGTCGGCGAGTCCTCTGGTGACTGCTTGGTGTGTCAGGGCCTTTAGAGAAACGCGGATCTTGGGTAAAAAAAAGAAGAGGAGGCGGAGCTAATGCCTGATCAGAATTCTACCGGGGATAAAGTTAAATTCTGCTGTGATAAAACGCCATCCTGTTTAAACCACGTCAAGGATTATCTCTGAAACAGAATGGAGCTCAAATGCTTTTTCTCTTGCGGGTTTATCACAAGGTGAGTTCCTTTTTTATTTCCTGCTTTTTAAACACATGTGTTCTACACAGTACAGGTTAGCTCTGAGTGTTAGCGAGGCTTGCTAATGTAAACAAAGACGAGATTACGTCCAAAACACGTCAGGCATTGTTTCTGATAGCTACTTTCTGTGGGTCCGCCGCCGAATTGACGTCAGTTCGGATGGAATCTGTATCCGCTCATTGTACACCGGTTTTTAAAAGATTTGGGTACGGAGGAAAAGAGAGAGGGTTTTATTTTCTGACGCTGCGTGAGTTCTCCGATGCACCGTGGACACATATGTATGTGTAAAAGACATCACAAAGTGCATTTTGCATGATAGGTCCCCTTTAATGAAGTTGGAGTTGAGACACAATGTCTATGAGGGGATTGTTTCAAATGTAGCCAGTTAATTTGGCCAATGTTTCACCTCTTTTGCTCTCGACACAGATTGTTTACCTGTATTCTGCCAAATCCTACTCAAACGTGATTTGTCAATACCAAGCGGACTCGAAACAGAAACCAGAATGCTTCCGACTCCAACATCTTATTAATTCTGCATTCATGCATTGTATGCTCATAAAGATTTAAGCATGGCTTAAAGGCAAGTTGCGTTTAAGTAGTCTGTTTTATCCATTTCTAACAGCCTTTATTGCATGTTCTCTCTTCTGATATTTAAACTTTTCACACAAGCCTTTTTGAAGTTTGGTGCATCCACCAGTTTGTTTTTATGGACTTTTATAAAAAATAAACAGGTCGATTAGGACAACCAAATATTACTTACACTGATGTGTGTGTGTGTGTGTGTGTGTGTGTGTGTGTGTGTGTGTGTCTTTATCTGTATCTGTCTACCCCTCCTCTCTGTCTATCTCTCTCTCAGGATTAAACATGTTTATCAATTATCACTCCATCTTTCCTCTAGCTCTCAGCACGCCACACAGCTAATTGAATCATTAAACAATCGCTACTCCTCAGGGACTGTGGGTCTGTGTGTGTGTGTGTCTGTGCGTAATGTGTGGGTAAATGGCGGGAGAGTGTGTGAAGGGCAGAAAGGGGGAGCTGTTTGCAAACATGATGATGCCCTCGGGTGCTTGCATATGCACTTGTCAGATATGTTTATTAATTGATGACACACACACACACACAGATGGGTCCTGGCAGTAGCTGGTAGCATCATGTGTTAGTCACGGCTGGGGGCCCTCCCTATTCTCCAACTTGTGTGTGTGTGTGTGTGTGTGTGTGTGTGTGTGTGTGTGTGTGTGTGTGTGTGTGTGTGTGTGTGTGTGTGTGTGTGTGTGTGTGTGTGTGTGTGTGTGTGTGGCCTAGCATTACTATACTTGAGGGGACCTAAATCTGTCTACACAGTCACGTGTGGGGACTTGCCTCCATTATGGGGACAAAATGGAGGTCCCCATGAGGGGAATCATTAATTTTAGGGTGAAGACTTGGTTAGGTGTAGGGTAAGGTTAAGGGTAAGGGCTTTTTTTATTTAGTTTTACCTCCCCAAAATATATTTTTTTTATTTCGACAAATCTTCCCCCGTTCGCTTCGAAAGTGCCCTTGAGAAGTTTTTAGCTCGCTGATTTGTGTTGTCAACTTGCATTTTCTGCAGTTACAATGGCAGCCCAGAATCCTCTTACAAAAATATGTAATTGTATATCAAAACTTTTCAAACCACTTGTGCAATAAAATCAATTTATTTACAGTACTTTATTTCTGATATTTGCTTTATTTTGGCCTGAAATATGACTTGAGATGGTTAATGTACCATTTATTTGTACAGACGTTAGCTGCTAGCTGCAGTTGCTTGTTATTAAGTTAATTCATTAAGCACAAAGATAAGTGCATGTATTTGTTAAGGAATTTTTTTTTTTTTTTTTCTGCAACCACACTTTTGCCTGAACAAACCCTTACAATGATACAGGCACAGCAACACTAGATAACTTTAGATCAATTTGTCATATGGTAAATATGACTGCTGATTTAAAATACAGTAAGAGGTGACACAGCAGCTGCACAGAGCTACACTTTTGCTCTTAAGTCGAGATGGAAGTTGAATGAACTTTAACCTTCATTGTTATAGTTTCCATGGTGTAGTCACATGGTGTAGTCACATGGTTTAACACGTGACCTGCCCATCCAGGTTAACGCTGTCATTGATTACAGCTGATCTACAGTATAGTTTAGTAGGCTGGCATTACCTACTCTGAGGTGAAGTAAGGACCATATGATTGCTGTCATCACTGATTGTGAATGTCTCAACCCATCATTACCCATAAGCCTCATCAACTCGCAAACCGACCACACAATCAGAACTGCTCGAGCCACTCTTCAGCATTGGTTTCACATGATCCTTCCATACGCTCTCACACTGATAAAGAAGTAATGACCATGGTCTTTGTCTGGCTCACACAGCTATCTTTAAGCATCACCATCATCTTCCAATGTAGCCAGCTCAAATGACTGCCCTTCCAGTTAATACTTACCCACCTTGTTTTTATTTTCATTTTTTGGCAGCTACTCCTGTCTATAAGTATGTTTTCTGTAGGGTTCAGATGGGATGGGTAATAGAGTGGGAAGACCCTGGATTTTGCCAGAAGCATTACACAACATGTACTGTAAGCGTCCTTTTCACCAAACAGCGATTTTCAAGTTCACAAATCTAGCAATCTTTGCATTTTTAAAGGAAATAGAAATGCATAATATGCAAATTCAACTACATTTTTTGTAATTTATATTTGAAGTCTGTGTATGAATGATATTGCATGTGAATGTGTTCATGTGTCGTGCTAAATGTCTATAGAAGTCATCCCATCAACAAATGCATCTGAAGACTACAAGCTGGTGCAATGTCCTTGGCTCAATTTTCCAGAAGTTCATAAGCATTTCATTTAACAATATGGATTACATGGAAAGATACAGTATACTCCTCAATAGCACATTTTGGTCTCTTGTTTCCAGGTGTGCTACTCTCTAAAGTGTATCACCTTTATTTAAAACTCCCAACGGTAAAATGTAACATTTGTAATTTCAGTCAAATGTCCCTTTTCTATTTTATTGAATGATAAGACAATGAATGACATGAATAAAGGTCCAAACTTCTATATGAATGTCCGCACCGGTGGATTTAACTTTTTCTACAGTTTTTCTAAGGTTTTTCTAGGGATGCACCGATGCATCAACTAGACATCGACAATCGGCCGATGTTAGCCATATTTACTACTTCCGGCATATTGGCAACATACGGTGGTATGCACCAAAGGCAGTCCCTGTCGTTTATGTTTAAAAAAGACAATGGTATCGACAGCGGCTAAATTGGTATTCTGAACATCGTTAGCAGCATCAACTAAGACATTTTACATTGGTGCATCACTAGATTGTTATCATATTTTTGTTTTTACTTTTACCGGGGTTTTTGGCTGTAGTTTACATGTTGACACAGTTCTGATAAAAGATATTGAAACAATAAAACCGACAACAATATAAACCTAAATACTCACATAATTCTTGATGGAGTTTCACTTTTCTATAGACATATCTGCTTTTATATGTGTGATGTGACGCTTTCTAGCAGAGAGAATGATGAAAGCAGAGTGAAACGTAAATTACGGGGCGTCAGACATTCAGGGGACAGAAAGAGGAGCAGGACTTCTCGTGACCCATTCGTCACCACGACAACCATCACCCCCACCTTATTCTGGGATGTCCTGTAGTTATGTTCTTCAATTATGTCTCCGTCTTTAATGTCGCGGCTGCACATCCATATTTAGTCAACCGCTGCAATTTTAGCTGCCGCGCTGAAATGCAACCGTCTCACCCCGGAATCAAAGGACAGATAGAGCTTCCTCAGGCGGAGGGAGGGAGAGAGAGAGAGAGAGAGATTTACATTTATTTCTATATTCTTTCAGGCTACATCTGCAATTTGAGCCACAACAGGGAGATTTTAAGCATGCAAAGCAACTTTCAAGGAAAATGTCAGGTATGGTAATGTATGGTAACTGTATGTGAGATATTTTATTTTTGTCTGCACTGTCACCCCTGCAAATATTTATGATATTAAATATGGATTGAGGGGAGTGAAATCTACGGCAATCATTATGTTTAAGCTGTAAAGAAGAGGTTAAAAGAGACCAGGCGTGAATTAAAGCTTTTCTATTGTCGATCACGATACGCTTTCTAGTCAAATCCCCCGAAACAGGATACATGTAAGTTTGTGCACAGACACACATAGAAAAGAGAATTTATGGTCAGGGAAGATGAAATAAACGTGTAATAAACGCTTGCTATGAGGTTCGAGAAAGCTAAGTCGAACGTTATGTGCCAGTGACACTTGGATGCGAAGAAGAACAATGGACTACCATTCTTGAATTTCTAGTCTCCACCTCTAGTATCCAGGGGTTGTGCTGTATTACTTGAACAAAAACAGCACTTCCAAGTTATTTTCCCATGTATAGAAAAGCCATGTTTCCAAACCAGAAAATGGCATCCCAACATAGAAGTGCTGAGAATGGTATGGACATGGACGTACCCAGCGGTGACCCTGTGAGCGTCACCTATTTGTCGGAATAAATCCTGGCGCACCTTTTACTGAGGAAACTATTGCTTCATACGTTTCAACATTCCACAAAAAAGATGAAAATGAAAATGAGTATTTATTCACTTCTTTGAAATTGATCCTTTACAAAGCAAAAAAAGGTATTGCTGCTCCAGGAAATATTGACTCATGACAAAAGATATATATTTGTTTTTACATAAAAAATGTAATCATTAATTTATTACAATAACTTTGGCTTACATTCATCCTTGGAGCATTTGCTGAACTGATGCATTGTAATTAGTGGTACACGATAATTATCGGCCCGATATTAGGAATGATGACGTCATCCCGATAAACCCGATAACAGTATTAATAGCCCCGATAATATACAATATATTATTTGGGTAAAAAAAAAAGAAAAAAATACTGCGGTGTGGGTGGATTTGGATGAGGGGCGCTTGTTTTTCCCTCGGCTCCTCCCGTTTTGCCAGTACTGTGGTATTAGTGGTTTAGGAAGAGTTTTTCACAAATCCAGCGCGCCCTAACTCATGCCTGGCTGTGACGTAAATGGTGTGCGGCCGTGAAGCCAGGACAGTAAACAAACATGTCGCCGGTAGTATGGGACTATTTCAAAGTTTCAGAGTTAGATAATTCGCTTGCTATTTGTATTAACAAATGCAATGCAGAAGTTCCACGAGGAGGGAAAAAGGCAACGAGCTATAATACTTCCAACCTGATTAGTCACCTGAAACATCGCCATCGCTACGATGGTGTGTTAAAAGCGTACGAAGACGCCTGCACTGCTAAACTAGCGGCGAATCCAAAGCCAGCTGCAAAGGCACCAGGGCTTTTACCTATCGACGAGGCTTTTGAAAAAGGCAAGAAGTTTGCCAGAGACGACCCCAGGGCTAAAACGATCTCTAACTTCATCATATAAATGATGGCGCTTGACGAGAGTCAAAACTGTTCTTGGCTTTGTTTTGTTCATAGTAGTAATGCTCATGTCATTTGCTCACTACTACTGTAGTCTTTTTTGTACCACCAGGTGTGCAAAAACTACAGGTACATTTAATATATATATATATATTATATTATTATCGGTTATCGGTATCGGTATCGGTCTTGAGAAGCAGGAAGTTATCGGTATCGGTTTCAAAAAACCAATATCGTGCATCCCTAATTGTAATCTTAGTTCGATACGCTTAGTATTGTTTTGGTATTTTTGACAAATGAACTGACACGAGACCATTCACATTACAGAAAAGATCTTAACTTATCTGACATATATTTGGCTGTCGTGGGTAATAAAAACATAACCCTCTTACCGCAGGACTAGTTTTCAAATATATTTTCAATAATTAAACAAGCATGGTTCTGGATAAATGAATGTAGTGCAGACAGTTATGTGTTTATTGAATGAAACATTTACAGTTGCAGCTTGTGCCAACACAGAAACAAAACCAAAAACCTTTGTTGGGTGCAAACCAGATTATATGTATAACAAAGATGCGTTTAAAGGTTAAACATTTTGTTTTCTCTCATATGTGACTGATAATGCGGCTATATTTGAGGTGGATTGAAGAGGTTGTTTAGAAGAGTTGATCAGGTGTTCAGATTTGTGACTTGTAAAGAAAATACCTGACCCACAAAGCCACTTAAATAATTAGGTGTGAATTCTACACTATTGGATAGGTGGACGCCTGCCACTGCAACTATTTAAACTGTTGTAGTCTGAGTAACCCCAGTGACTAAGAGTACAACTAAACATATTAATGTAGTGTTTGCGTTTTAAAATATATCATGCATAGTCAAACACACCCACACACACGCACGCACACACACACACACACACACACACACACACACGCTCTGTGGAATCTCCCCTTCATCTTGAGGTGGCCATGTGCCAAGAGAGATGTGTAAAAGATGTGTTGCATGCAGATGGTAGTCCCCACAGGTGTTTTAATCACACACACACACTCTCACACACACACACACACACACACACACACACACACACACACACACACACACACACACACACACACACACACACACACAAAATGACATTGACTTAATAGGAGAGATAAAAAGAGTGGGTGCATATTGTACAAGTGCCAGAAAAAAGCCATTTATCTTATCCAGTGAACATGAGCATTTCTCCTTGGTGTTTGTCGAATTTTAAAGCTTTGATTTACTGTTTGACACGTTATGTTGGCCTGGGATTAATCAAATCATCATGTCAGAGAGCGAAAGGTGCTATGATTCTCCAGCAACAGCTACAATGAGTGAGATACTAAGTGGAGATATTAAAGATTCTGTTGTTCCTACCTTGCCAAAATCTTATTAAATATGGGCAATCAAAATACTACTGCCATGATAGCTCTTCAGATTTTTATGTTAAACATTTCACTGATTATCAACATAATCCCAATTAGACTTTATTTTAGTTGTAACAATCAAAAAGAGTTTAACTATTTTTGACTGCAAATTGCTCAAAAGTTGTTTGAGGTTTAAACCGAAATGATGATCAAACCCATTTTTACTGAGTTGCCTAAAAGTCTTTGCCTTACCCACAAAGGTTGGGTGATTTCCGACGCATTTTCACGAGATATCAAAAAGATATAAGGTCCTAATGAGTAGGCACTGTATCATATCATAGTGGAAGCCAAAGCAACTGTTAGCTGAAATTTTAAAAACTCTTAATAACCGATCTGTAGATGCAAGGCATTGGTATGAATACATTCAATTACAGTCATGTGATTGTGTTGAGTTTATGAACAGCTGTTAGCTAGCCATTTAACCCTTCTCTTGCGTTAGGTCATACCCCCCTTCCCATACTATTTTCGGTCAAAATTGACTGGTGTGTTTTGCACAGTGATATCCAGAGGCGGACTGGGAGGAAAAAGTGGCCCGGGGATTAATTGACAGACAGGCCCACTTAATGCGCGGCATGTATCGGCCGGCGACGAAATTATGTTACTTAACAAAAAACCCTATGCATTTAATGTTATTTTGGACCATTATTTATATAGTAATCACATTACCTGAGCCCTTGAGTTGCCAGAGCAAAATAGTTACAGCATAATATTTAGTGATTTTAATGTTAACAGATCATTGATGCAATAACATTTGGACCCAATTTGCCTGACTTGATGCATGGAATAAAACATGGGCGTAGGAAGCATCCTCAATGTGGGTGAGACAATTTAACAGGGGGTGTGGGCAGGTGGTAGACCTTACCTCCTCTAGGGGGGTCCGGGGGAATGCTGCCCCGGGAAGATTTTTTTTTTTAAATGTTGAAGTTAAATGCATCAATCTGGTGCACTTTGAGAGCAAAATTAGGGACTACATTCATGGATACATCTCTCAACACCCATATGAACAGATTTACTTTTTCTTTCAACATTTATTTGAACAGCAAGTGGAGGCAAAAGTGACTGCACCCAAAACAATAAACCTGCTAGCTAACTAGCCTAAACTCAGTAACAGAATGTGGGAAACACGTTCTTCTCCACAGCCGCGCAACCTCTGAGTCAGACGTCACTTCCCCCTTTTCTATCTGATAGCCTATCAAAACGGCCCAGCCCAGCCCAGTGGGGTGTGGGCCACACCCCTCCAGGGAGTGGCCGGAACACTTACAAATGTGGGCCGGTAGGATTTAGGTAAGGGAAAAAAAACTAAAAAGGGAGTGGCCGGAACACTTACAAATGTGGGCCGGTAGGATTTAGGCAAAGAAAAAAATATATTTTTAAATTATTCTTTTTTTTTTTTATTTAAAAAAAACTCCCGGTATTCCCAATGGCCAGTCCGCCCCTGGTGATATCTCTGGAACCCCTTATCCAATTGTGATGGTTGACATCTCATTTGAACAGTCAAAGCAAGTAGAATCAAGGGGTGACAGCCAGAATGACACCAGGGGTGAATTGCATGTTATAATTTTGCAGTAAGTTCAAAGATAGTGCTTACTCTACATTACTGTATATTGTAAAAATGCTTGCCATGTAGGCTGTGTATACTGGAGATGGGAATGCTTGGATTGGTGTTGTAGCTGAGATTCCTCCCGTTCCGATGATGTATGGGATGTATTGATTTGATACAAGCAAGTCAGTGTTTCATTGTTTCAACTACAGTATATGGTCCGGACCCACCGGTGGGCACATCAAGTTCAGCATTCACTGCATTCACTGTGATGAATATAAAATAAGACACTGATACTGTTTTCCTCAATGAACATTTAGAGAAAAATAAATATTCAGGACTCCTCTCCCTCAGGGGGCTTTCCCTCAGGGGCCTCTCCCTCAGGGGCCTCTTCCTGGTCAGTTGACTGTTGGTAAGTCAATAGCTGCCCACTGCTCCTAGTACTAGACTCCTGGTACTAGGATGGGTTAAAAGTAGGGCTGCACGATATTGAAAAAAACTGACTTCGCGATTTCCCCCCCCCCCTGCGGTATATATTGCGTTTTTTTTAACCTGTTAAGCCCCAAAATCCCGGCGGGTACTTTACTTTTTATTTTCACGACACTGTGTCTCAGGGGATCTTAATATTTAAGAACCTATTAATGTGTTATACCAGATTAACGGAAATAATCTCAGCTAACTGACGAAATAAACCATTTTTACCAAAACAAAACACAAGTCTCATAAGAAGCATCTAAATGACCCCTGAGCAAAAAATGCTAACGCACTTTGGCACAGAACTCAAGATAAAAGTACCCTTATTACTTATCGTAGCTGCACATACAAGATATCTGATTAAAGCTGAGGTTCCACAGATTATTTAGGTATATAGTATCATCACTGAGTGATCCGAACTCGGACAGGGGAAGCAAACACAGACATCACAACACGTACCTTTACGTAGCTTCTAGGGGAGATATATCACCGTAGCTGTCAATCTGATCAAAAGACGTGTTCAATGGCATTAAAACGAGAAAAAACGCGGCTGAATCGGTTAATCCATAGGTTTTTAACTTCTCTGTATAAAAAAATGATTTAATTTATAATCCATAATTCCATTTTTATGTAAAAATCGCAGAGCAAAAGTTAGCTGCTAATGGTAGCCACCAGAGTGGCTGCTGTAGATCATTCTCATATGATTAAGTTTGTCCTTTGCAGCCCACCGTAGCTGGTGCGCCACACAGTGATGTGTTATGGCCCGTCCACAGCGGCGTGCGTTGAAGCTTCCAACGCTTCTGCCCATTCACTTTGAATGGGGTGACGTCACTTTTAGCCGAACTGCATTTTGGGAAGCGACGTGGAGCGTTGCTAGCTTCAAAAGTTGAGCAATGTTCAACTTTTGACGCCTCGACGGAGGCGTCAGCCAATGAAATCCCTTTTATGCAAATCTGCCAGTACAAGCGCTAGCCAATCAAACCGCGTGTATGCTGGGAGAGACTACTCATATTCCAAAAAATGGAGGGAAAATTCATTATAGCGGTAGTGAATCACCCGGTGCTGTATGATCAGTCTCTGTTCATGTACCGGTATTCAAACCGGAGGAGCGAGGCATGGAGGGAGGTGGCAGAGACAGTGGATGAAACTGGTAGGTTTTCGCCTGTTTGGGGATTTTATATCCAGTTTACTTCGTTGTAACATTGCTATTGCTTTGTATGTCGGGGGCGGGAGATTCATGTGATTGGTTGTTGGTCGCGTTGCTCGCAAAAAATCCCCAAGCTTCAGATACGCCCACCTCCAAGCGTCAACGCACGCTGCTGTGTGGACACTCCGTTAAGGTAATAGGCATTCAGTTGTTAGTCGGCATGCAACGTACATGTTCACTGTACATGCTCTGGTCATAAATAAAGCCACCACTTGCCTATGCATTGTGTATTCCTTGTACATACACACATGCATGTATTAAGAAGTATTGACAACTTCTACATGGTGTCAGAAGACGGCACGAGCCTCTCCTCTCGTCTGGAGATTTTTTTTCCACGGACCGTGCTAACGCTAACTAGCTGGCTTAAGCTAGCCCCAGCTACAATGGCGGATGGATTTCGCCGTCCGGACCCTGTTGTGTTTGAAGGAAACGTCGCGGAGAGCTGGCGGATCTTCGAGAGGGAATATGAAATCTTCATCGCCGCAGCGCACCCAGACAAGGCTGCCAGGACTAATGGCCCGTCCACACAGCAGCTTTGAACAAATCTTGAAAATCTTGGAGCTGGGCGTGTCTGACAGCTTGGGGATTTTTTGCGAGCAACACGACCAACAACCAATCACATGAATATCCCGCCCCCGACATACAAAGCAAAAAAAAACGGGGATTTTATGCGAGCAATATATATATATATAAACTCCCCAAACAGGCGAAAACCTACCAGTTTCACCCACTGTCTCTGGCACCTCCCTCCATGCCTGGTTCCTCCGGTTTGTATCCCGGTAAATAGTCTGGTCGTAAAGAACCGGGTGATTTGCTACCGTAATTTCTCGTTTGGAATATGAGGAAATGAACTGCGGTCTGGCTCTCCCTGCTTACACGCGGTTTGATTGGCGAGAGCTTCTACTGTCAGATTTGCATAAACGGGTTTGATTGGCTGACGCTTCCAGCTCAGCTTCAAAAGTTGAACATTGTTCAACTTTGGAATCCTGGAAATCCTGGAAATCTTCGCCTCGCCCCCCCACAATGCAGTTCGGCGACAAGCGAGGGAAAGTGACGTCATCCCCATTCAAAGTCAATGGGCGGAGACGCGCTGGAAGCGGTGGACAAATCGCCAAAAGCTGCTGTGTGTACGGGCCGTTAGGCTTACATCCTCCTCAATCTCGCTGGACCAGAAGCCATTGAACGTGAACGATCCTTTATGTATGCAGCTGAAGTGCGCGCGCCAGGCCCCGACGGTGCGGTGATCTCCCCAGCTGAATCAAGGGAGGACCCAGACTGTTTGATACGGAAATTCAGTGAAATATGCAACCCTCAACATAACAAAATAATGGAAAGGCACAAGTTTAATTCAAGAAATCAGAAGCAAGGTGAGAGCATTGAGTCATTCATCAGCGATCTGAAGATAAAAGCTAAAAGTTGCCATTTTGGAGATTTAGCTGAGAAACTAATCTGTGACAGAATAGTATGTGGCATAATCAATGATTCTTTAAGAAAAACTCTGTTGAGAGACAGTGAACTGACACTTGCTAAAGCTGTTTCAGTCTGCCGTATACACGAAATGAGAGAGGAAAGCAGCAGGACGTTAGCCGTTCAAGCTACCAGTGTTGATGCAGTGAGACCTGTTTCTAGCAGAAGGTATCAGCCAAAGCCACAGTCACTCGCTCACTCCCAGAGCATCTCTAACTGTAATAATTGCGGAGGCAGCCATGCAGCAATGCGAGAAAAGTGTCCAGCTTTCGGGCAAAAGTGCCATAACTGTGAAAAAAGTGAATCGCTACAAAAAATGCTACAAGTCTAAACCACGCAGCTACAGTCATTCAAATAGAAATAATTTTAACCAGTCTGTACATGAAGTAACAGTGGAAGAGCCCACAACACACAGAGAAGACACGTTCTACGTGGATGGCGTAGATATCGAAAGACGTGTTGATAGTGTTAATCCTCAAGCTAAAAACAAAGAAGAAGGATTTGTTACAATTCACATTAATGGCATACCAACTGAAATGAATGTTGACACAGGAGCTAAATGCAATGTGTTGTCTCAAGAAACGTTCACACAAGTGACCAATGGCGAGCAACTTGTGAAGCAAGAGACTGCTACAAACCTTGTTGCTTATGGAGGAAGCAGGATTGAGACCAAAGGCCTGGTCACACTGCCTTGCTTCTTAAAGGAGCAGCACCATTCGTTGCCTTTCTTCATAGTGCACAAAGATGTGCAGCCACTACTGAGATTTCGGGCATGCGTGGACATGGGAATTGTCACATTGAGCAATGATGTCCACCAGATCACTACGGAAAGCAACACGGATTTCACCACACAGACACTCATGCAGTACAAAGACCTGTTTGATGATGAACTTGGAGAACTACCAATCACTTACTCCATGACAGATCCTAGTGTACAACCTGTGGTGAGACCTGCCCACCGCATTGCTATTGCAATGCAAGACAGAGTTAAAGCTGAACTTAACCGCATGCAAAACATAGGTGTCATTATACCAGTTCAGTCAGACAACTCACGTGTTCCTTTAACATGTTTATTAGAAGCAGCATATAGTTGAGTTTGGCGACTAGGCTCGGGCATCATCACTCTATAGATATACATAGCACGATGAGTGATGATTAAATAACTAACCCCCGAGCCTACATGTGGAAGCTGGGGTGGTGGTGGGGCAGGCAAGCAGCAGCGACGTAGAGGTAGCTGCAGCAATAGCAGCAGCAAGCAATGCATGGAGAGATCTGGCAGGTTAAATAGAGCGGCCTATTAAGGAGACTGTTTGGTTGGTTGCAGAGTGGCAAGGGGGCGTTATGTATGAATGCAGCATAAGTGCTCGAGTTGACTGCCTGAACTAGCTCGCAGGCTTCGCCCCATTTACTGAGCCCACAGACTGGGTCTCATCTATGGTGGCAGCACACAAAAAAGACAAGCAGGAAATAAGACTGTATCAATCCACAAGACCTCAACACAGCGCTGAAAAGACCACATCACCCTATGAGAACAGTAGAAGAAGTTGCAGCACAGATGTCAGGAGCAAAAGTGTTTTCTGTGCTAGATGCTAAAAGCTCTTTCTGGCAGATACGTCTCGACAAGAAATCCTCCATGTTGACAACCTGCAGTACTCCATTTGGGCGGTACAGATTCCTACGGATGCCCTTCGGCATTAGCTCTGCTAGTGAGGTATTTCAACGCTCGATGGAACAGCTGTTTGCAGGTTACCCATGTTCTGTCATCGTTGACGACATCATCATTGGTGGCCGCGGAGTTGCTGAGCATGATGCCAACCTCAAGAAGGTGCTGGAACGAGTGAGAGAAGTCAACCTGAAGCTGAATCCAGCCAAGTGCAAGTTTCGCCTGGATCATGTTGGATATGTAGGCCACATTTTCACAAGTGAAGGCCTAAAGGCAGACCCTTCTAAGACAGATGCAATCACTAACATGCCAGTCCCCACAGACGTCGTCTCACTACAGCGTTTCCTCGGTATGGTTAACTAACTCGGCAAGTTCATCCCGAACTTCAGCGACATCGCAGCACCACTGAGAAAACTCATCCACAAGGACACTGCATGGTGTTGGTTCCAGCAGCATCAGGATGCATTTGACCTTCTTAGATCATGCTTATCAAGTCCACCTGTTCTGTCATACTATGATGTCAAAAGACCAGTCACGCTCACCCGTGACTTGGAGCAGCGTGCATGCAAGATGGCAGGCCAGTATCGTTTGCATCACGCACCCTCACTGACACAGAGACGAGGTATGCACAAATTGAAAAATAACTGCTAGCTGTCGTGTTTGCCTGTACAAAATTGAAAGACTATGTGTATGGAAAGCTTGTAGTGGTGGAGACTGACCACCAACCTTTAGTGACTATCTTAAAGAAGCCCATCCACACAGCCCCTGCCCGTCTGCAGAGAATGTTGCTCCGGCTGCAGAGCTACGACATCAGTTTGGTGTACAAAAAGGGCAAGTATATGTATGTAGCAGACACTCTTTCACGTGCCCCAACTACACAAACATCTCAAAGCCCTGCTGAAAATGATGCTTATGAAGTTATGTCTGTGAGCTACATCTCCACAGCCCGCCTGGAAGAACTCAGAAAGCACACAGCAGAGGACGAAGATCTGCAAGCCCTCAGTGCAGTCATTGATAGAGGATGGCCCATCCGACAGAATCAGCTCCAACCTGCTGTCCGTCTCTTCTTTCCCTACAGAGATGAAATAACAGTAGAAGAGGGAATTGTCATGAAAGGCCACAAAACTGTCATTCCTCAGTCCCTGCACAGAGAGTACATCAAAATAGTGCACAGAGGACACCCCGGCATTGAAGCAAGCAAACGCAGAGCAAGAAGCATAATCTTTCGGCCAGAAATGTCTAGAGACATCACTGAGGAGTTGCTCTCATGTGCAGTGTGCAACAGCACCAGATCCCATCAGTAAAAGGAGCCCCTCCAGCTTCATCCTGTGCCAGATCTCCCATGGTCCACAGTGGCAACAGACATCTTCGAGTGGCATGGAAAACGGTATCAGGTGCTGGTTGACTCATACTCTGGCTGGTTTGAGATCGACCTTCTCCGGGATGTGACCTCATCAACTGTGATAACTAAATTGAAGAGACATTTCTCTGTTTTCGGCACACCACACACACTCATCTCTGATAATGCTGGACAGTACGCCAGTCAGCATTTCAAGGACTTTGCAAAACAGTGGGACTTTGTTCACATCACCAGCAGTCCTGAATACCCACAGTCAAACGGACTAGCAGAGAGAGCAGTTCGCAGTGCAAAACAGTTGATGGAACGTTCACACAGAGATGGCACAGATGTCTTCCTCAACCTGGTAAATCTCAGAAACATTCCCCGTGATCTGACGTTAGGCTCTTCTGCTGAACGCCTAATGTCGCGACAAACACGTGCAGCCATCCCTGTGAGCACCAAACTGTTACAGCCAAACCCAAAAGATGCACAACTAATCAGAACACAACTCCTCAACAAGCGGCTCATCCTAAAGCGCCACTATGACATCTCAAGTTCTCCTCTGAAACCCCTGGCAGAGGGACAAGTGATCAGGATGCAGACCCCAAAAGGATACGATCGGCTTGGCGTTGTCAAGGAAGTGAGCGAGAAACCACGCTCTTACATAATCCAAGCCAACGGGACTTCATACAGACGGAATCGTCGTCACATCATTCCTGTTCCCGAGCCGTCGCCCCAGCAACAGCAGCCTCAAGATTTCGACCCTCACAACACCGACCCCTCTATGATGGACTGTGTACCCCACACACCACAAACACCTGAGAGAAACAGCAGGCTGACACAGAACAGTTCCCCTTCACTACCAAGACACACATCACATTTCCCTTGCAACAACAGTGACACACCATACATAACACGATCAGGTCGCACATGCAAACCAAACCCTAAATATGTGCAGTAACACTGTTGGACAATCTTGTTAAAGTGATATGTTTAGTCATTTCCTTTTCCTGTTACCTGGTAAGGTATTTAGTAATAGTTTATTGTTTGTGTCACCAAATGCTAAAGTAATGTTCAATATCATCTGCCTTAAATGTTATTTACTTTCAGATAGAAACATCAGCTAAAGAGAAGGGATGTAGATCATTCTCATATGATTAAGTTTGTCCTTTGCAGGCCACCGTAGCTGGTGCCCCACACGATGATGTGTTAAGGTAATAGGCATTCAGTTGTTAGTCGGCATGCAACGTACATGTTCACTGTACATGCTGTGGTCATAAATAAAGCCACCACTTGCCTATGCATTGTGTATTCCTTTTGTACATACACACATGCATGTATTAAGAAGTATTGACAACTTCTACAGCTGCTGCTTCCGGTCTTGGCGATGCGGCAGTCCAGCGCAGTCTAACACACACACATTACCAAATAAGGAGTGAGAGTGACGCGTAGCCAAAACCGGAAGCTGCATACACTCTGGTGGCTACCATTAGCAGCTAACTGTTGTGCTCCGATTTTTACATACAAATGGAATTATGGATTATAAACAATTGCTTCAAAGCCACAGATACATTATCAACCTATGGATCAACCGATTCAGCCGCGTTTTTTCTCGTTTTAATGCCATTGAACACGTCTTTTGATCAGATTGACAGCTACGGTGAGACGATCTCCCGTAAAAGCTCCGTAAAAGGTACGTGTTGTGATGTCTGTGTTTGCTTCCCCTGTTGCGAGATCGGATCGCTTAGATACTATACTTAAATAATCTGTGGAGTCTCAGCTTTAATCGGATATATTGTATGTGCAGTTTCGATAAGTAATAAGGGTATCTTTATTTTGAATTCTGTGCTAAAGTGCGTTTGCATTTTGTTTTTAAAATGAATAAAACCGCACGTCCCTGCGGTGTGAATATCGCGCATGCGCATATCGCGGTTATCGCCATGACACGGTATATCGTTCAGCCCTAGTTAAAAGCATAGAACAAATGTCACTGTATGTGTATGTGTAATGTGTGCTCTGCATGTGTGACCATTAAAGAGGGTTTCATCCCTCCCAATTCTATTCTAGTCTGGATCGCTGTTGTCTTCCATTTCTGAGACATCGTCCTCTATGTCAGGTTCAATCTCCTCTTCATCTGGTTCAAAACATTTGTCCAGAGCCTCTCTGACAGAAAATCGCCTAATCGGTCGCCTACTCATTGTGTCAATGAGTCAAATGTGAGCAAGGCACAAATATAACTGCATGAGAGACAGTAATGGAGGGGCATTTACTGCGAGAAAGTGAGAGGTTTTTCTTTCTCAAGGGGCACAGAGCTCGCACCTGTGAGAAGATATGATACATTGTATCATACAGAGCGAGAAAAGTGAGAGGTTCCCGTAACTTAGAGTAAATGGTTTTGTCTGGAAGGTGTGGGGGGACATAAGCACAAGGTGTGTGTGTGTGTGTGTGTGTGTGTGTGTGTGTGTGTGTGTGTGTGTGTGTGTGTGTGTGTGTGTGTGTGTGTGTGTGTGTGTGTGTGTGTGTGTGTGTGTGTGTGTGTGTGTGTGTGTGTGTGTGTGTGTGTGTGTGTGTGTGTGTGTGTGTGTGTGTGTGTGTGTGTGTGTGTGTGTGTGTGTGTGTGTGTGTGTGTGTGTGTGTGTGTGTGTGTGTGTGTGTGTGTGTGTGTGTGTTTTTTTCCATCTGCCGGATGAACATAATACACTCATGCCCATTCATTTCCAATGGTGGTCAATTCTGACCGAAAACATGGGTGATCATCAAGTGTATATGTTCAGAGGCCTAGTGTGGAGGATAACATAAGGTATTGAGGCAATTGGATGAAAAACACAATATTTATGATCAAAAACAAAGTCACTCGGTCACTTTTGACCCGAAACGCAAGAGAAGGGTTAAGCTGTGACTGAGCTGTGCAGAAGTTACTCTCATTTTATGATACATTGACAGAAACCTGTATTTTATCCATCTAGATTTGTTTCAGAATACAAAACATTTGAAACTAAAAACTGTAAACAAGGTGGGGTATACAAATGACCATGGGCTACCCCATCATGGTACAAATGGGGCTTTAACCACTTGTACTCTTTTTTAAGGTTTATGGTATAGTCCCTACATTTTGTCCAGAAAAGTTCTTACTTATTATTTTTCAGGACTGTTAAAATAAGTAATCAGTTGGCACGTGAGTGACATTACACCCAGAAGTTGGCTTTTCTCATGCAGAACTATCTACTTGTTGTACTCCGTTTTCATCTTCACGTTTCCTCCATTCTAACTGATGTCCATGAGGGGTGGGTTCCGAAAAAAGCTACTAGGGTTTAGTTCGCTTTGATATCAGGTAAACTGTGGACTCGATCATGTAAAAACAACTCACAGTTTGAAGACCACAAAATGATGGTTTTGTTTTACTTTACTTCTGTTTTAATGTTGTTGATGATTTTCTCATTCAGTTCAGAACTGAGACGTGGAAACAACCGACCTTCCAACTAAGACAATGTCCCGGCTAAATATTTGTGCTTTTCAATTTAGCTGATAAAAAAGGTCACATTTTGTTTGCATTTATGTAACATTTCAATTTGTCTTAAAACTGCGCTTGACAGCTGGATGAAAAACACTCATCTAACCCCACACCTGCTGCGCTGCTGCTCCGCCCTCAGGGCAGTTCATTTTGGGGCAGGGTTGGAAACTGACACTATCGCCACTCAGATGCTGGTAATTCTCCTGCCAGCTGTTTTGACAGGAAGCCAGTTTGTTTTCAGTCAGATCAATTGGAAAATAAATGTTACAAGCATATGGTTCTGAATCAACTTGCTCCTTGACAAAAAAGAAAAGCCCTTATGATAACCGCAGAGTTTCGCGGTTGTTACTTAACACATTTTCTGCTCAGTCGTATCCATAATTACTTTAATATCAGTAGATCAAAGTAATGGGATTAAGTTGAACCACAGTGGTTACTTCAAAAGAAACAGGCAGACAATCACATAACCTGTTTTTACAGATTGGGACCTGATATCAAAGGGCACTTTGTAAAAACACAGAGGAAGCTGATTAATTGGTTTGGTAGCGTGTTGGAGAAAGAAAAAACAGCAGACCTCCTCGATCCCTTCCTCTCTGCAGCACCTGGGTTTCAAATGTCAGACCTGTTTCACCTGGAACTGAGAGAGCAAACAAACAGAGTGTGGGTGTGTGTTTGAGAGAGGGAAAGAAAGAGACTTTTAGAAATGCCATATGAATCAGAAAACATGTTTCTGACAGTGTGGTCAGTCTTTGCACGACAATAAATGCAGTATGAGCCATTATAAGCAATGCTGTTGAAGTGAAACAACAGCTCTCTGTACAGATAAGGGAATTCATTTTCCATTCTTGTACATTCTTAATAGAAATGCCACCAAACTGCGCTTTAACAGCAGGTCAATCTGCACTCAACATCCCCAATGAAGCTCATTTACACGAGTTCCCGTTCCAGCAAAGATAAAACTCTGATAAACTCGGTAAAGTGCTTTTTGGAACAAGCCCAGACATCTCAATATCTCTTAGTAATCTCAATACCAACCATTCAGTTTCAAGCTGGTAAACATTTTCAATTTGTATCAAGATGTTTGGAAGTAGTTTTATCCGGAAATGATTAACAAATCTAATAGTTGGCAAACACTAGACTCATTAGACACAATAATCTACACAACTCCATTTAGTAGCTTTTCTATGAATCACTTTACAAACTTTTTTTACTGATTGTAAACATAAACATTTGAACAAGGCAAAAAGAGAGCTAGTAAATGTAAGCTATTAGCTGTTAGCGGTTGGTGAGCAGCACAGCCTTGCTTGGCTAAAAGCTAATGTTAACAAAGCAAGGTTTTATTGAGTTACTGTCAGGGTTTGAGTTTTGTTGTGTCTAGTTGTGGGGTTATTTTGCTGTTCTGTTCTCCCTGTCATGTTTTCCTCCTTGTTTCTTGTCTGGTCCTTCTCCCTGTGTTTTCCTCCCTGTCGTTAGTTTCCCTGGTGTGTCTAATTGTCTGATTGTTTTCACCTGTTGCCCTTGTGTTTCTCCTTGCCTGCCCGGCTGTTTCTCGTCTCGTGATTACCCCTCCCTGTAGTTAGTCTTGTCTCTTCCTGTGTTCGGTGTCAGTTCATTGTTTGTTTTTCCCGTCACTCTCCATATCAGTCATCGTCAGCTTTTTGTATTATATCTTCCTTGTGCTTCCTTTGTGTTTTTGCCATCAGCTTTTACAATAAAGCTCGTTTTTGTTTTCTAGACCAACTTACCTTTTTTTGTAGTCTGCTTTTGGGTCCTACCTTTCCCAAACCGTAACAGTTACACTATGCTGCTCTTATGCTCTATTTAGTCAAAAGTAGAATTAGGCGAGGGTAAATCGCACAATGTGTTAAATGTATTCCTTGGCGGGAAACTTGAAAAAGTACAGTTGTTTGAACCATATCGATGTTTTTTCACGTTGTTTATACATCTGGTCCCTGGTGTTTGAGTATGATGTTTGAAAAACAAATGAATTTAAAATAAATAAGAGGAATGTCAGAAAGGAGCTTTTTATATCCTGCTTATCAGGCCTGAACATCTGACCTGCTTCACAACACAGAGACTGGAGTTTACACAAGACGTCAGTCGAAAGCACAAGTATATGAACACTAACGCAGTAGGTACAAGCATGTCCACCGTCATGCACATACTCACAAATGCAGCGCTTGCACACCCTAACACAATCAGCCAGGTGCTGGGGAAGGGGGAAGGGGGGTAGGGAGGATTATTGCCTAAGATGGAGGGATTTGGCTCTGTGACTGACAGGCCATTAGTTATCAGGGTTCGGTCAATTCTCTTGTTGACTGACGTCAGAGTGAAGGAACGCACCTTGTACTAAATATAACACTTAACACTCAACACACATACACTTACACACATACACACACATATCATAGCAAACACGATATATGTCAGTCCATCAGACACACAAAGGAGACCATGGCATATAGAGATGTCACTAAAGTTTGTCATTATACAAGACATTTTTATTTGCAATTGGTAGACCAAATTGCGGATAACACCTATTCAGATTTATTTTCAGTTGAACTCTTTAAAGGTCAAGATGTCATGAATCAAACCGTTAATGCCTTTTTGTGTAAATATTGTGTACAAGGTCTCTGAGATACTGCGACGCTTGTCCTTCAAAAAAAGCCATCTAAGTATTTCAATGTGCTGTGTCAAATTCCTCTTGTTATGACAACATTGTTCAATAATATTCAATTTCAGCTGCATTCACTTATTTACAACCTTTTGAAATGTTCATTTAAAAAGATTGAAGGCTCTGGAAAGTGACTGGACCCTATCCACTTATTTTGTATCTATGAACAAAGTAAAGCAAATAGTTGCTACTGTGGATGATCAGGTAAAAGGATCAAGGTAGTCTGATTTCAAGGAACACTTATAAAGAGACAGCCTGGCAAAAAAGAAAACAAAGTCAAGTGTCGTGGTTCAGTCTAATGGTAACTTTTTATTATGTGAAACCATTTCTTTTTCAATTTCAATCCAAATGCATGGGATTTTTTATTTTGTATGACTCAAAATGTGACATTTGCCTGTCACATTGCTTCATGACATGTTGCACATCAATAAGAAAAGAAAACAATTAATTAAGAACATTTCACTGTCTGTGAATTCCACAACATGAATACCATACATAAACGCCAAAGAAGCGGCCCATGTCACTTTCTTTGTACAGCCACAACACTGGCGACATAAAGGTGGCATACTGTAACTCGATGTGACATGCCGTGAAATAATTCACCCCTGTGCTATTGTCCAGCCTCAGAAAAATAGTTGCACATCCTGCCTACCTTGACTTCTTCTCTTGTCAGGTCATAGCAATTCTTCTTCTGTGGTCTTGTAGCTGTCACAATACGGAAAAATACTCTGAACTACAACCCACAACTTTTCCTCATATTAAAACTGACTTTTTTTCAAGAGACAGCAGGGGAGATTTACCTTTTTGTATTTGAAAAAACACAAAAACTGCTTCATTATAAATCTTTTCTATTCTGCTATATATGCTGCAGTGTGGTTTTGTTGTCCTGTTGCACCATGGAGAGTCCAATGTATACCAAGAGCTTTGTACACAGCAAAATCAGCAGTGCTAATTTAACTCTTATAGAGTCAAATCCAACACTTTTAAAGTGTCTATATAGGTCCACACTGTTTTGAGTTAAAACTACACTTTTGAAAGTGTTAAAAGGTTTACACTAGGACAGAGTTCCAGCAACTCTCTCTATAGTTAAAATGTAACTCTGGTCAACACCGGTCAGTGTTAAATGTATGCAACACTAGCTTGCAGTGTCAAAAGTTAACACCACAAGTGTACATTTTTAACACTAAATAGAGTTAAAGTCATATTAACACTATTAAGGATATAAAATGTAACTCAATATTTAACTCTTTAGAGTTGATTCATAAGCACTGTAGGGTGTCAATTTATAATTTCACCTACACACAATGCAACATTATTAATAAAAATGATATAAAAGAAAGACACAAGCCAAGTTTCAAAGTTTGCAGTTAACATGTAACTGTATTTGTGTGAAAACAACACATACAACATAGTCTTACATTAACATTCCACAGTACGTCCATGCAGTCCTTAACAGCACAGGTTACACAATATGACAATGTGGCACTATGTATGTTTTTCCATCCATCTCATTAGAAAACTGTTTGTCGTAGGGTCTATAATAACGTAAATCATCAATAGAAATAACAGAAAATGAATCAATCGTCTCCTCAATACAGTATGAACTATAGTGTTCATCAAAATACAGTGTGTCCACTTTGCAAATCAAAATGAAAGCTCGATCTTCATTTAGAATGATATTATTGATTTTTCCAAAAACAGGAGTTTCTTTATCAGTTCTTATGGAAACAAACATTCCAATTTGATAATCAGTTCCATAGTTATTTACCCAGTTAGTAGTTGACACATCGCAGTATGCATTCACCTTAAATGCAGCACTTAAAGCCTCACCACCCTCCAAACTGTCGATCATTTCCTTCCTGACTGGACCAAACTCGAACCTCTGAAAATTAAAATTCTCCCAGTGATAAGCCAAATGTCTTTGGTGTTGTTTTACTAAGCTTTTTGTAATGTTTTTGAAATTCTTCACTGATCTTTTAAAAAATATATGTTTGGCCTCAAATCTCATGCACCATACATGGAGGAGTGGACCTATTTTTCAAATACACCTTGGATAATGTATCATAAAATGATGCTTTGGAATCAGTCTTCTGTCAGGAAACAAAGATTTGAACAGCTTGTGGTGATCAATGATTAAATGCTTCAAATAATATGTCATACCATTTGTAATAATTGGTGAAAAAACAATATTCACCATTTGAATCAAGAGGAGGAGCAGATTCCAACAATTGTTGTTTCTTTCAACAACATCACCAAGAATAAGGGGAGCATTTCGCAAGAGACACCATGACTGAATTGCATTCAATCCAAGATTTTTGCTCTCATCCATTTTTAAACCACTTGGCCTGTTCCGTCTCTCAGTATATCCGTAGTTGAAACTTTGGATCCTCATTGACAGTGTTTCCAGAGATAGACACTTCTTATTGACAAGGTACTGAAATACAAGTTTCAGTTCGTACTGCACTACACCTTCAAGCAAATCGTGCATGATGTCCACCGCGTAGTTATCAGAGGTGTGGAAAAATGTTAGTGTATTGAGCAAGCATGTCTTCTTGACACCAAATGTTGACCCTAAAATAGGATTTTCCTGTAGAGCTGCACAATGTTCTGCATGGATTTCTTTAGTACGAAAAACCATACCAGGGTCATCTTCAGTGAAGACGGACTGTAAATCTCCTTTGGTAGTTAAACAAAATCTACAACAATATGTTGTGCTGAAACACTCAACAAAACCAAACAGCCCGTGTAAACCCAGATTATCACCTGTTACTTGAATAACAGATCCTAGCAATGGTGAGTCAGAGAAAGGCACCTCTATCCCTTGCATTTCCAGTATTTTAAGATCATCAGTGAGAGGCTTTAGTATTGCATCAAATCCATATTTTTTCAGGTCTTGTGCATGAAAAAGTGCCACGACATGAATATTCATCAGCACAGAATTACATTTTGGGGGTAGGTTCCTCAATATGAAGTAAATACAACCAAGTTTGTGTATACCCTTCTTTGAACCTAAGGGATTTGCTGTCTCAAAATCGTCATAATAGAGTTGAACCTGTAGAGCGTGTTTTTGCTTGGAAAACAAATCATTGCTTTTGAAATATGAACCATCACTTATGTCTTTATAAGTAGCTTCTTCTTGTTGTTTTGCCTGCAGGAATAATTCACATAGTTCACTGTTCTTAAATATGGACTTAAGGGTTCCCAACAAGGGTACATACACAAATGTATCTGTTACAGGTATCTGATTGTAAACTCCTGTTGTTCGATCTCTGCGTAAATCAAATCTGACCCCAAGAACATACTCAACAGGTTCAACAATCTCCCACTTTTCTTCAAAGAACCTTTGTCGTTTGGATCCTGTATTAAAGGATGTGAAAGGATTCTCTAGCTGATCAAAACTATTTTCCAACTTTTTACCCAAATCAGTGCCTTGGACCTCTGAACTGCAGTTGAGAACTGCATCTCTTGCTTGTCTATGAATATCATTTACAAGCTCTTCCATGGACCCCACCATTGCTTGGACAGTGCTCTCAGCAACACCAGATGCTTGTAACTGGGCTACAACAGAACCACACATGTTTAACACATGCTGTTTATCAAAAGTAACCTGGGAGGTTACGGAAGTGTCAGTACAAACTGCCTGAGAACTTGGAGATTCATCAGTTTCTCGTTGAGTGTCCACATTGTCCATAGTACTAGTTGAACCAGTGTCCCTGTGCAGACTGAAGAGGTGCTTTTTGAACCCTGAATAAGTACAATAGGATAAAGAACATCCCGGCTGGCCACATTTCAAACGTAATGACTTTCCAGGATATAAACCATGGTGACATTTCAAATGCTGACAAAGCAATGCAGAACTTTTGTGGTGTCCCTTACAGATAAAACAAATCACCATATTTGCATCCAGTGATGTAAATAACTTCAGATATCAGTGTGCAGAAGCCTTGCTCTGAGTCCTTTGACTCTGGGACTTTCCTTGGCACTTCCAATATCAATGTTAAATACCGTGGTTTGTATGAAAGTGTAGAAGCTGGTGAGGGATTCATGGTAGTTGACACTGAAGATGAAGTGAGCTTTGAAGAGTTCATCGAAGGCTGCCATGGATGTCTGCCCCTTGCAAGGGATGGCCTTGTGGTCAACGATGACGTAGAACCGTTGAATGTTGTTCTTCTGTTCACCAACACACAGCAGGAAGGGCTGCCCTGGTTCCAAACTCGAAAGGAAGGTCTCAACACTGGCTCCAATCTGCAAAAACGTAGAGAGACAGAGAAGTTTTAATGGCATACTAAGCTACTTAAAACAAAATTGTCCCAACTCAAGGAGTGCCAGTGATATAACAACTGCATACAAAAACTAAAATAATGCCTACCTTGAGATATCTCACAACATGGCTGACAGCTTGATACGAGCTAATTTTAGCACTCTTCTTATGGCCTTTTGAGGTTGGGGGGAGTAGATGAACCAAGAGTAGAATGCTTGACAGGTCACTGTCCCATCCTAGGGGCAAAAAATATGCAAATATAACAGTCAGTCGTTTAAAGCTGAAAATAGTCTTAAATCAAGGTTACGCAACCGATAACATTGAAAGGTCTCAAGATTTTCAGTAAACAAAATCTGCAAGAGAAAATACTTGCCTGACTCATTTGAGTTTTGTTGTGCAGACAAGAGGTCATCAACATGAACATTAGAGTGTATGTTCTTGCAGTCTGCCAAGATCCTAGGTTTGAAGAAAGTGGGCCATTTCGCCAACATTTTTCCAGAAATCTCTTCTCCGAACATCATTGTGAAATCTTGGTCAACCTACAGGAGAAACACCATGAGTCATGGCAACCCCTCAGACCATCCAAATAATAAACTAAATATGACATGTTGTTCTTACCAAGCCAGGGATGTCGAGGAAACGAGGAAACACATCCAGGACTGTTGAAGAGGCTTGCTGGTCCCGAGTCATTGCTTGCCGACACTGAAATGTTGCCTTCATCTTCTCTTTGACAACTGATTCGTCAGCTGAAAGCTTTATGAAGGATATTGCCTCTCTGCATTCCTCGCCAGTCAGTTGCTCACAAGTCAAGAGAAAATCCCTCTTGCTCTTTGGACCATCTTGATGGGTAGTGCTGGGGTAGCACCTCCGGGACTGAACCGCAGTGTTGCGCTGAACCGTCTTTATCCTCCATGCCAAGTAGCCAAATCCACCATCTGCATCATAGTAGTGTTCCTGTAACATCCAAAAATAAATCAAAACTGAGAACACAGAAGTGATAGCATTACAGGAAGGTTGTTCAAAAAGTTAAGAATGAACACACTTCCTTTTCACAAATTCGAATACAGGTCATTCATTCATAGACTTACGTATCCATTCTTTGAGTATGGATCTCTTAGACATGGAAATAGAGTGATGATGCCAAGAGCACACTTTTCTCGCACATGTGTTGGCGGGATCCTCCTTTAAAAAAATATATATATATTTTATCTTAAAAGTATAAATTCCTTACAGCTTTAGATTGTTTTAACATGTGAGCAGCTGTTTCCAAAATGTACATTACTTAGCACTATCTGTGAAAACATGATTAACACCAAAAGGGAATATTCAGTCCTTACCCATGAACTTCCATCATGTCAGCCACCAGTAGGTTTACCATCTGTCGTCGTGTACCATCCATCAATGTTTTAGTTGTCGCATACTCTTGCAAGATTTTTTCTCCCCCTAGCTTAGACTGGAGAACATCGCTGACCATCTAGAAGATAAAGAAGAATCATATGGGAAGTCATTATCTTGGGCATTCCATACAAATCATAGGTTATCTGCCCAATATATCCATGTTTAATGATTAATAAAGAACTGAGTAAATTGCAAAAGTGTAGTCCCCTGTACCTCTTTGGCTGAATCCCGATCAGCGTGGACTCTTTTCACTCCACTGTCTCTCTCAAGAACTATTCTTGCATCTGATGAATCAGACACCGCAGAGGATGAAGCATTGGTCACGGAGAATGAGGTGTCTGAAAGGTCCGACTCCAGCAAAGTGTGCGATACATTTTGAAGCACAACTGCAAGATAGATAAAAGAATGACATACTCAATGAAAGAAGAAAAAAAACATACTTTCAGCCCTCCAAACGATGTTACAGGGTAATCTCAGCAAAAACTCAGTAGGGATGGGTCCCTGATTTTCCATTGCGAGTCTGAATCTTACCTGAAGACTGTCCTGTGGACACTTTGACTGTAAGGTTCCCTGCTTGTAAAAGCTCTTCAAAGACATCTGCATCCACCTCTGTCCCTGATTCATCAGTCAAGTGCAGCTCACTCTGTAGTGGTAAACCTAACTTTTCTATGACTGAGAGAGAATATTGAAATGTACCACCTGACAATATTGGTACGTTTAACTAAAACAAGATTCATTTGTTAGACTCAAACAATCAGTGATATGTATTCAAGTTATCCATACCTTTCTGAAGAAATGTACTGTAGCTTTCATAGCCTTCTTCAGTCTCAGCCACTTTCACATATTTCTGGCTTTCGCCATATCTTACTTTCACCAACATGGTGTCCTATAAGAATACAAATGTATTAGCAAACATATTACAGAAATATCTAACAGACCTGTTGCTACAAAAATATAATTATGCATTTAAGTGTCGTTGAAATAATTTAGCAAAATGCTAACAGTGGAGCTCAACACCAGTGGCTAACGATAGCAGTATTACTGACATGTGGAGCTGAACATGCTAACACGTGGAGCTAAAAACCCGTGGCTAACGATAGCAGCTAATATGACTGACAAGTTGAGCTATTAGCTGCTATCGTTAGCCTTGGGTGTTTAGCTTCACATGTTAGTAATATATATTAAAGTAGCATATATTAGCCTCACATCTAATTCATATTTCAGGAGCTACTATTGTTGGTCACAGGTGTTTACCTCCACGTGTTAGTTAGTAATATTAGCTACTATGGCGTTTAGCTCCACCTGTTAATATGAGTTGCTATCGTTAGCCGCAGGTGTTTAGCTTTACTTATAGCAGCTAAACTTACTAACACTTTAAGCTTACAACCCGCGGCTAACAATAGCAGCTAATATACTAACACATGGAGCTAAACGCCCCAATAACAGACTTTGTAATGATATTAAAAAGATGTTAGGCTAAACACCCCTGGCTAATGATAGCAGCACATATTACTAGCATGTGGAGCGAAGACAGCAGTCAATGTAAAATAATTAGTATTTATGTAGCTGAAGGTAAGCGCTGTTCAGCTAAATAAATAAATACCTGTACTAGGCTACTGGTTCGAAACATTTACTTACACTTTGGTCAGTTTATCCTCCAAATAGAATGTGGTGGTATGCTCCTCCGATTTGGTCTCCCGCCTCGACTGCGCGCACACACATTCACAGTCACGGCCACACCCAACAGAGCAACAGCCAGTGATCAACAGAAAGAGAGATTGTAACACTGGCTATGTAATTAAATCAACACTCTAGAGTTGTTTGGAGAATTCAACAATTGACTCCCTGTTTCAACACCAACTCGTTTTGAATAATAACTATCTTGGAGTTGAATGACACTTAAAATGAGTTGAAACAACTCTATATTTAAATTTCCAACTCCAACACTGAAAATATAACACTTTTGATTTTGCTGTCTAGGGCATGTTTTGCGACCTATTCTGAGTCTCGCATTGTGCAATCCAAGGTTGTTTTATTTGAATGAAAATGCTATTAAAATCATGGTTATATTTTGATTTAAAGCTCCACTAATCATGATTCAATGTGTCGCTCAAATGCTTAAATATAATATAAAAGGGTTTGATTGTATTGACATAATTGTACCCTTAGCTTTGTATAAAGTTATAATGTCTTGCAGCTAATTGTTTCGGGTTTTGCAGCCCAAAACAGTTTTGATTCTCACACTGCTCATCAGCATTGTTTCCATTATTTCCGCTAGAGAAAGTTAGAAAATAGCCGGCAGTGAGCATTTAGCCCCTAAAGAAGGGTCTAAAATGGCAAGGTGTCCGCCATGTCAACTTCATAAGGTGGTCATAGTGTTAATGCAAAAAACTGATTTTAAAAACGGTTTATAGGTGCTGCTGTTTAATTTAAATGAATACAAAAATCATGCTTCAAGTAACCGACAGAGAGAAAAAAGCACATCTCCACTTCCTCAATTTATTTTATTTAATA